>NC_085957.1:6582398-6886437 GCF_963556715.1 Cydia fagiglandana
TTTTTTTTTTTTCTTATCTTGACTATGAAGACCCTACCTGTAGTAAATAATAAACACTTTAAATGATACTTATAAATAGGTTTTCTTAAATAAACCCTACTTTAACTAACTTTTTCACATATCCAATTCCAGATTTCCCGGAGAATTGGCATCGCCATGAAGTGATAATTTACCTGCCTACAACCTACATCTACAGACTGTCTCCAGTGACATGACAGGTATTTATTTCTTTACAAAACTTATTATAAACTAAAAATCTCATGACTTGTGGCTGACACAAATATTTGAAAAACCTGAGCGGAGAGTTCCCGTTGGAAGAGCGGAGAGATGAAACCCTTCTTTAGCTTTACATGTCTTATTCTAATTATTTTAACTTAAGTAAACTTAATCTAGCTTATTTAAGACCTAGCTTATGGAAATATGCCCTGTAAGACAAAGATTCTCAAACTTTTTTGGATTTAGGAAGACTTCAGTACTGCCTACTTTTACATTATGAATACTAATACTTCCATTGGATGTGTTTAAGTATATTTTATTTTGTATTGAAAATAATAACGCACCCCCGCGAATGGATGATTTTAAGAAACATTTTGATATATTGCCCGACTGAAACTAAGGAAGAAAATCTACAGGTACTTAGTGTACTCTATTTCAACTAAATCTCCTAATACTTGTCTATTTTATTTCAGACGACCATGGGCCTGGCCACTACAGGTACTTTGAAGACTCCTGTATTTCAAGAATTTTGCTGAAACAATGGCTGCTCGACAGACAGAAAAAATGATCCCTGCGTTATTCTTATCTATGTGTAGGTACTATATATGCTAACTTAAACCAACTGTATACTAATTCGACTGCAATCAAGAGCAGTACTATAATTCAAAGTCACCTATGATAATATTATGTATCCATACTACTAATGATTTTGTATGCGCGCTGCTTAGCGTGTTAAATATCTTAATCGATTTTCATGAAATTATTTGAGCAGCTGTGATAATGTCTAAGAGGCTTGGCTCTAGTTGATATTAGCAATGACTATAAACAGTAAACTACATATTTCAGCTCCATACTTGATAATTGTTGTGACTTAGGGTTCCGTACTGAAGAGTATGTAGATGTTCATTCATGGTGGCACACCTACCCACACTTCTTATCATACAGTACTGTATGAGATTCTGTTACTGTTATCATACCCTATCTTAACTACTATCTATACATAGTCCTGATATGTCAGATCAATCCGATCAGCTCCTGGCTTGAAATGATGAGAAGTACTCAACAAAATGATTTTATTATTTATTTGATTTATTCGTATCAATGAAACAATGATATATTACCTACTACTATGTTATGAAAGGCAAGCATTTATGAAATACTATGCATACCTAGTGAAAGTGAAAACCAATTCGCCTAACAATAAGAAACTGGGAACATTTAATGTGAATGTTCACCCCCGTTTAATTCCATCCTAACTGTTGTAAACTAAGCACTAGCTATCAAATGTAGTGTCACATTTGCGTTGCTACTTATAAGTAGGTTGGACTTCACCCCCATTCCTTTAGACCACTGTAATTTTGAAGTGTTTTCTTCCCCACCGCTCATCATCAGTCTATTACACTTCCTACTTGTGGCTAAAGTAATAAGGTTCACCCCCTCATTATTTAAACTAAAATACTCTTACATAATATGACTTATGTATAAACTATCCTGTCTTATCTTATCTTAAATGTTAACCTACGAGTAAATTTCCTATTTATGCTTAAAATAAGTCAATTCTTATTCAACTAATGTATGTTCCTTTTATTTCTCAGATGCAAGATACACTAGCAGTTAGAAAATGAAGAATGTTCCTAAAGTCCCTGACCATGACTGAATGTTGAAAGGAAGTAAAAGAAAGGCGCCTTCAAGACAGCAGTATCTCTAAGGACACTACCCTTAACCAAGACTGAAAACTGAAGAAATGTATTTAAGGCCTTAATTATTAAATAATGAAGTAATTTTTTGTCTTTTTAGTTAAAAGCAAGGCTAATATTTTTCTTAAGAGTCCAAAACATAGCGTACCCACTCCGCTCTCACTTGCAACAAAATGCCTTTATGGCTAAAAGGCTATTTTCTATTATTTATTTTTAAAACCTCGGTATCCAAAATGAATCTAAAAGGAACCAAAACGTAGCCTAAAAGGCTACTTTTACATAGATATTAAAATACCGTAGTAACCCAGGTAAACTACATCCTGTGTCACGTTTCACCAAAATGTCACTCTCCACCCTCTCCTTAACCTATATAAATAAATATATAAATACATATTTTCCTAATTACACTAATAATTGGCCACGTGATCGTCTAGTCTAGTAGTTAGGACCCCTCTGAAGTGAACCGAGATACCCTAGATTCTTTAATGAGTAACAGCTATATTTTGGACTCTAATTTTATTTTACTTTACCTAGATTGTAAAAAGATGTTTATGGTAATGAAGATATGTTTTATTATGACATTAAAGAATAATCTGAAGGGTATTTTAATTGAGTTACAGACACAGTATATTGAACAAATTTCAAGGCAAGATATTGTTGTTATTGTTAAATATTCGAATGGTATGAATTTAAAAATGTTTTTGGTAAAATCCTGCTACGCCTATTAAGCTCCCGGGGTACTATAGAGGCAGCACTCCTGAGGTAAGCTCATTTACTCCCTAGCATTTTAAGAATAATTATATTTAACTATCATCTTCTAAACGACGTGTGATTTACTCACACATACTGCCTCCATATTTCGATGCAGGTCAGGGAGCTCTTAGTCCGATAACAATATCAATCGGATCACCTACCCTACCTCTAGCCAGATGGGCTTTGACCAGCACTCCAGAACCTATGCGCACCTAGATGACGATGGAAAGAAGTGCCAAAGTATCCATCAGTCATCAAAATTACTTATCTTTTTTATATTCAAAAGCTAGGGATACTAATCCCTTAGTCCCATTCCCCAGAACTGATAATATAGTCAGAATTCCTAGTTCTCTAGATGTATAAACAAAGTACCGAGTTTATTTGCTAATTATTATGTTTATTGAAACTGAAATATCAAGATGAGCATTATTTCACTCAACTTTTCCCATTGAACTACTCTTGTCTTGCCAAAGGGGTCCCTAAAACAGAACTAATGTTCGATCCGTCCATCTCAGACCAGCCTGTACTCCTAAACCCAGCTTGATATTTAAGTATTGATCATGAAAACCTGATTGAACCACTCAGTACCTCGTCCCCACACCAGAAAACCAGAAATATAAATAGAAGTTTCATAAAACAAGATCCCCATATAAATTAGAAAATAGGAAGATTTAGACAGTAGAACCTTCACCTTTTAAACACACATATTTTAGGATAAAGAAACCATATTTTTAAACCCTTAAAGATAAATATATTATTATTATATCAACCATATCAATTTTATAAACTAGAACTAAAAGAACCCTAAAAAAACAACAAATGAGTGTGTGATTCTACCCTAACTCTAACCACTGTCCCTAATCTAGTATAACCAAAGCACAGTTCATTCTTACCATTGACCTGGTACTTTGGAATATACGCAAGTGTAGTCCCTACGAGAAGCTGTAATCATTCAGCGAGCGATACTGAGAATTTCAACCTATAGGCTCGAGTTATTGCCCCCCCCCGAGGCATTTGGTACAAAGACCGGGTGGCAACTCGGGTAGGACGACCCTATTGTGTCTAAGAATGGTATAAATAAATATATTTAATATACGAGGTCCCCGAATACTGTAGGTTTCAAATGGGCCCGGATTACTCCAGATGATTCACACGTGAAATCTCCCATTTTACTAGCTACAGCTGGACATCGGTAGACCAAGGAGGGAGAGATATTTGGCTTTCTATGTAGGTAAAAAGATAAGCCCCAAGACAACCCTCATCTTGGTAAATAGGAAAAACCTCCTTCCATCCGTCGTTTGTCACCGTTAGGATAACAGATGAAAGGCTAGACAAACTGTCTGTCTAGACACTGATTTGGTTTCGAAATATATAAAAATAGTCTAGGAGTTTTCGGGTACAATTTTGAAACAATTATCCTTAATTATTCAATAATAATGCCATATAATAGACATTATATTTAAAACAAATAACTAAACTGAATCTAATTGATTTCTATGTCAAGAAGGCCCAAAATGATAGTGAAATACTCAGTACAGATGCATTAAATTCCAACGTTACGAAGTATTGACCCCGCACTGTCCGAACAATAACACACCTTCTAACTCTAGCCTTCCGAAAACATTCGTCCCCGAAAGCCAACGATAGATAACCAGAGTATTCACTAGACTCTAAACCTTCGTTACAAAACTCCTATTAAAAATTAATAGCAAAGTGAAAACACTCCGTTCGACAATACCCAAGCTTAAACATTATGGAAACATAAAATTGTCTCCACAACGCCAAACAAAGATACGAATTCCAAATATTAACTCTATGAGACAAAGACATAGTCTTTTCCTCGATAAAGCCAAACACTTAGAAAAATGAACAGAGTTTTTCCACTCACCAGTAATTTTGACGCACTTTATGAAAACCAAAGTCAGGTGTCGGTCCGGATGCTGAAGATAAACTAAACTTGTGACCGCTCCTCTCAGCCCTTTTATATGATTCGTTGCTAACTCAGACACGCTAGTTCAGTCAAAACATCTGTGCTGCACCTGCCTACTTGAGACATCTCTTCCAAGAATCATGTCCGAAGTACGAGCGCACCTGCGCGCCACCCCTAGTTGAGACAGAACACCTGCCTACCTCAGACATCTCTTCCAAGAATCATGTCCGAAGTACGAGCGCACCTGCGCGCCACCCCTAGTTGAGACAGAACACCTGCCTACCTCAGACATTTCTTCCAAGAATCATGTCCGAGTTACGAGCGCACCTGCGCCTCCACCCTTAAGTTGCTAACACACTATCGCACCGCACCAAGGTCATTGTGGGACGCACCCATAAGTAAGAGGGAGAAAGAGATATCGCTTTCTCCCTTTTACTTATGGGTGCGTCCCACAATGACCTTGGTGCGGTGCGATAGTGTGTTAGCAACTTTAGTTCAGTCATATTCACCTTGAAAATTATACCTATCTTCAACGAATTATCTACAAAAATCAACCTTACATCTTTCACTTAAGAATTATTTTGGCCCGACGAAGTAGTTCAGACACGCTCTGTAATTGGGACATTTGATACCTCAGAACCAAAGGTCGTAACGACACATTATCTGTGTAGCCCTTGTGCCTCACACGTAAGATTTATTTTTGATTGATGTCACTTCCTAGAGCCATCTATGGATTTCTTACGCAACTACTTGAACGTTAGGTGTCTCGTTGATAACGCTCCGTCGGTCAATACATAACTTGTTATGAACTTAATTCCCTCCACTGCCCACAGATGGCGGTGTTATCAAACGTTTTAACTTAATATTTATATTGAAGTATGAGTAAAATCTAATTCAATTTCATAATTAAGGCTTTTTATTACTTAAATGTTTTATATTTATAGATAGGGCTTACGGCTAGTTACAAACTTGTTCACCTTGCCTTTATTTATTTAAAAATTTAAATTCACAATTAATAGCTTTAATAAATATATGGTTTGACGTATTTGCATTTGATATGACGTATAGGTATGACCCAATATGACGCGCGGAGTCATACAGGGTGTTACTGACCATCGGGTTTTAAATCCAGGGCTCGATTCTACTCGCTAAACTGAGCTACTTTTATTACAAATATTTATGTAATTGAATGTTAGTTTTGTGTTATTAGTTATTATTATTTGTGATAATAAACATCTCTTCTTCTTATTCTTATTATGGCACCAAACCCGAAATCCCGAAAATTTTTTTTACGTATTCATACATTTTGTCTGATCACAGATGTCGACGTTTTCTATGGAAAAGTAAAAACAAAATCCCCGATTTTAGGGTTGGTCCTGTAGTAAAAGTAGCTCAGTTTAGCGAGTAAAATCAAGCCCTGGAATTATAGTGTAGTAAACGAAGCAAGTTGTTGTATGGAGACCCATGCATTAATTCCTCAGTCGATGAAATTTTGCTTGGTTATTGTATAGTATGAACAGAAACTAACATTATAAATATCCAAAAAAAACCCGGCCAAGTGCGAATCTGACTCGCGTTTCTAGGGTTCCGTACATAATTCCGACTCACGCTTGACTGCACATTTCTAATAGGTTTTTCTGTCATCTATAGGTAAAGAACTATTTTGTGTATTTTTTTAAAAATTTTAGACCCAGTAGTTTCGGAAATACAGGGGGAATAATCATTTTTTGGCTATTTGTATTTTCTTAAATAACTTCGAACCTATGTATTTTGAAATTATAAAAAAATATGTCCATCTTTGGGTTACTAATATAGTAGAAGAGCCGGCCGCAAATTTTCTAACCGACTTGATACCACGATGAAATACACAATGGGAAACCATAAAAGTGATGCTAAGTCCGAATTCGATAGTCTGCCACGGCGGAACTTGCCGAAAGTACGAAAAAGAAGGCCACTTCCGGTGCGAAAAAAGGGGGCTGATTTAACCCATCTGATACCGAAATAATAGTTATGGCAGCAGTTAGAAATTTACATGTAGACACATAAAAGCGAAGTCTGCCAGTATTTTTCTTGCCGGAAGTGCTTGGCAGACGCTCTCAAAGGTGGCCAGCGGGACCCCTAATTTAACCCATCTGATACCACCATGAAACCAATTCCAGTCGGTAGGTATGAACCCTCATGTCAGGAATATATAAGTCTGCCAAGGCTTTTCCTGCCGAAACACCTTGGCAGACGAGATTATGTAAGCAAGGTCGGCATCGGTTACCCTACACTAACCCATCTGATACCACCATGAAACCAATTCCAGTCGGTAGGTACGAACCCCCATTTTAGGAATATATAAGTCTGCCAAGGTTTTTCCTGCCGAAACACCTTGGCAGACGAGATTATAAACAAGATGACCATCGGTTACCGTACACTAACCCATCTGATACCGCCATGAAACCAATTCCAGTCGGTAGGTATGAACCCTCATTTCAGGAATATATAAGTCTGCCAAGGCTTTTCCTGCCGTAACACCATGGCAGACGAGATTATGTAAGCAAGGTCGGCATCGGTTACCCTACACTAACCCATCTGATACCACCATGAAACCAATTCCAGTTGGTAGATATGAACCCCCATTTTAGAAATATATAAGTCTGCCAAGGTTTTTCCTGCCGAAACACCTTGGCAGACGAGATTATAAGCAAGATGACCATCGGTTACCGTACAGTAACCCATCTGATACCACCATGAAACCAATTCTAGTCGGTAGGTATGAACCCTCATTTCAGGAATTTATAAGTCTGCCAAGGCCTTTCCTGCCGAAACACCTTGACAGACGAGATTATGTAAGCAGCATCCACATACGAGGGATCCGTATTTTGGGATTATACAGATTACGGACATTATTAATAGCTGTAGGCTTATTTATTACTTTATGCTTATACATATTTGTATATTATTATGTTATTAATAAAATATATTTATAATTTATTAAACCTAAACTTAATACATTGGGAATTCATTACCTGCTTACGGCAGTAGTAGGGATAAGTGGGTCAGTTCTGGCTCACTGAGCCAGGCCAACAGTCCCTCCCCCTTTTTTCCCTTGTTGAGGCCCTGCAACCTTGCCTTGAACCCAAACTAATGTCATTGTAGCTCGAATCTAACCTAATCTATTTTTATTGCTTTTAGAATATTTCAATTATCTACTTTTGCAAAGTTAAAGGTTGAAATCTCTATTTCGCAAAATGGAATTTTAATGTGACTTTAATGTATGTATGTATGTACTTAGTAATTGGGTTTAAAGATATAAAAACACACATTTATTTCCTATCCTAAGTATCCTATCCTAAGTTTATTCAAATAATATTCTGAACATATATAGTAATTAGACTGGTCATATTTTTCATAAAATCTATTTCGACTGGCAAAGCATATAACTTTTTGGTAACCGGGTTTTTTAACCTAATTAGATCCCGCTGAATCCGAATTTGCCGGTTGCTCGATCGAAATCTTGACCGGAAGTGAGATATTTGACATTAAAGGTCCCTTTTTTTCGTTTTTCGTAAATAACTCTTAAACGGTGGCACATAGCAAAAAATGTTCTATAACATAAGTATTCTGCATAAAATTGCCTACAAGAAAGATTCAGTACAATTTTTCGCTAGGATCAATATTCAAAGAGATTTTAACGCGGGAAATTTAATTATAATCACTTCTAAGGTCCCGTTTTTTAGGTTTTCGTAAATAACTCATAAACGGTGGCCAATATCAAAAAATGTTGTTAGACGTTAATAATCTACACAAAATTTTGAACAAAAAAGATTCAGTATACTTTTCGCAGGGATCAATATTTAAAAAGATAATAAAGAGGGAAAGTTAATTATAATAAATTCTAAGGTTCCTTGTTTTTATTTTTTCGTTAATAACTTGAAACGTATGACTCATAGCGAAATAAAAACTTATACATAAATAATAAACGTAAAATTTCCTACAAGAAACATGCAGAACACTTTTCGCTAGGATCAATATTTAAAAAGACAAAGCAGCGGGTAAGTTAATTATAATCAATTTTAAAGTCCCTTTTTAGTTTTTTGTAAATAACTCGTAAACGGTGTCCCATAGCGAAATAGGTTTTTAAGAATAAATTATCTACATAAAATTTCCTCCAAAAAACATCTAGAACACTTTTCTCTAGGATCAATATTTCAAGCGATATTAAAGGAAGAAAGTTAATTACAATCAGTTCACAGGTCACTTTTTTTAGTTTTTCGTAAATAACTCGTAAACGGTGGCCCGTTGCAAAACAATATTCTACATAAAATTGTCCACAAAAAAGGTTCTGTACACTTTTTCGCTACGATCAATATTTAAAGAGATATTAAAGGGGGTAAGTTAATTATAATCAATTTCCAGGTCCCTATTTTTAGGATTTCGCAAATGACTCGTAAAATAAGCCTCATAGCAAAATAAGTTCTTAATGTTCTTGTAAATAAATAATCGATATAAAAATTTCTACGAAAGACATATGGAACGCTTTTCTCTTTTTAGGGTTCCGTACCTCAAAATGAATAAAAACCGGCCAAGCGCGAGTCGGACTCGCCTTGCAAGGGTTCCGTACATTACCCAATTTTTAACAGTGTATTTTATATGTTAAACGCGAGTGAATTGCCTTTAAAAAACCTGTAGGGATCGGTTCAAAAACTAAGTAATGTCCGACTCGCGCTTGACTACATAATTCTAATAGGTTTTTCTGTCATCTATAGATTCTATTCTGTATATCTTTTCAAAATTTTAGACCCAGTAGTATCGGAGATAAAGCCCCCTTCCCCAAAATAAAACATTAAAATACAAAAAAATACCCCCCCCCCCTTTATCTCCGAAACTACTGGGTCTAAATTTTGAAAATAAAATAAAATAGTTCTTTACCTATATAGACGTAAACCTAAAAATAGGGACCTGGAAATTGATTATAATTAACTTACCCCCTTTAATACCTCTTTAAATATTGATCGTAGCGAAAAAGTGTACAGCACCTTTTTTGTGGACAATTTTATGTTTAATATTTATGTAGAATATTGTTTTGCAACGGGCCACCGTTTACGAGTTATTTACGAAAAACTAAAAAAAAGTGACCTGTGAACTGATTGTGTAATTAACTTTCTTCCTATCGCTATTTCTTTATATCGCTTGAAATATTGATCCTAGAGAAAAGTGTTCTAGATGTTTTTTGGAGGAAATTTTATGTAGATAATTTATTCTTAAAAACCTATTTCGCTATGGGACACCGTTTACGAGTTAATTACAAAAAACTAAAAAGGGACTTTAAAATTGATTATAATTAACTTACCCGCTGCTTTGTCTTTTTGAATATTGATCCTAGCGAAAAGTGTACTGCATGTTTCTTGTAGGAAATTTTACGTTTATTATTTATGTATAAGATTTTTTTTTCTATGAGTCATACTTTTCAAATTATTTACGAAAAAATAAAAACAAGGAACCTTAGAATTTAGTATAATTAACTTTCCCTCTTTATTATCTTTTTAAATATTGATCCCTGCAAAAAGTGTACTGAATCTTTTTTGTTCAAAATTTTGTGTAGATTATTATCGTCTAACAACATTTTTTGATATTGGCCACCGTTTATGAGTTATTTACGAAAACCTAAAAAACTGGACCTTAGAAGTGATTATAATTAAATTTCCCGCGTTAAAATCTCTTTTAATATTGATCCTAGCGAAAAATTGTACTGAATCTTTCTTGTAGGCAATTTTATGCATATTACTTATGTAATAGAACATTTTTTGCTATACACCACCGTTTAAGAGTTATTTACGAAAAACGAAAAAAACGGACCTTTAATGTCAAATATCTCACTTCCGGTCAAGATTTCGATCGAGCAACCGGATCGGATTCAGCGGGGTCTAATTAGGTTAAAAAACCCGGTTTCCAAAAAGTAATATGATTTGCCAGTCGCATCAAGAAGGAGAGCGATTTTGAATTTTTTTGTCTAGTCTAAATATCATTACTTATTCTGTGTACAGTGGAGAAAACGAATGAAATTATGCAATTTGATTTTGCTATTTTTAAATAAAGAGTAACTAAACAGTATTTTCCACAGTTGTTGGTAATGATACCATCTCTTACAATTTCTCTTCATGAACATTTTATGATACCTAACCTTCCAGTTTTCGCCCGAATTGATCAAAAAATTCACCAACTCCATTTACACCAACCAAATAGAAAACGGGTCCGTGTCCGAATTCGTGATCTCGAGTCCGGGTCCGCGTCCGGGTCCAGGTTCAGGTAGAAGTCGAATTCAAAATCTTGCTTGTTTTGCCAGTGGGGTAACTTGCTTAACAATCAATTAGAAAAAGACAAGTCGTCGAGGAGTTCCGTTCTGATCACCATCAGCAATACCACTTCATCAAATGCCACTGTTCTTAATGTAAATCCTTGTTTGCCTGATGAAAATACAAGAGTCACTATACAATGCCATTAAGATTTGTAGAGTTCCCTCGATTCCTTATGGATCCCATCATCAGAACTTGAGCTTCACGAAAATATGACTTAAAAATCTAACGTGCTTAACAAACATAACGAAGACACATCCCCAAACATGAGCTATGCGTCGTTGAAGAGTTCCATTCTGATCATCATCAGCAGTTTCACTTCATCAAATGTCACAATTCTGAATGTAAATGCTTGGTTTGTTTAAAATACACCAGTATCACTATATGTTAGGGTGGTTCAAAAAACATTTTTTTTTCCTAAGGGGCACCCCCTTATTTTGTTAGACTTATTATGTTGATAAATTGAGATTATAGTTGAGATAAATTAAGAAACTTGGTGTAAAAGTTTCTTAATTTATCTCAACTTTACTTCGTTTTTTTTAGCATTAGAAATTAGGTAAACAATCTTGATGTGTCGTCTGCTTTCATAAGTAATAGTTTTTGAATTTTGAAAAGCGTTTTTCAATTAAAAGACATGCTAAGATCGCTTACCTTCTTGCAAGTTCTTTCTAATGCTAAAAAAACGGACTATACAATGGGTAGGACATCAATTTTAAATGAGTTTGTATGAGTACCTCATTTTCTAAAATGAGGTGTTACAATGTCTTACTTCAAATGAGGTGAGGTACTAGCATATTTTCAGCGTCGACTATTCTATTAATCCAACGGGCCAATGGTGACAAAAATATTTAATAAATATACATATTAATGTATTCATCACTTCCTTTGTAAATTAATAAATAATAATAATTAAGGAGTGCAATTCTGGAGGTAGAAGGTAAGAATAGAACTTATAGGAGAAAGATCCCACATAGTAACTTAATTTGCTGCTTTTATGAAACTTTTTCTAATTTAGCTCTTTAGATTGTTAGATTGTTTTGTCCTCCTCCTTGCTACTTGATATAGTTTTAAGTATAATAATCACTAGCGAGAGCGACCCGCTCCGGCTTCGCACGGGTTAACAAATTATACATACACCTAAACCTTCCTGAAGAATCACTCTATTGATAGGTGAAAACCGCATGAAAATCCGTCCAATCGTTTTTGAGTTTATCGCGAACATACAAACAAACACACATACAGACAGACGCGGCGGGGGACTTTGTATCATAATATGTAGTGATATATTTCATAACCATAAAACTACCACATTTTTAACAAACTAAGGAGAACAAATTCAATATTTTCACAAGTCATTATTATATAGAAGTGACTAACTTACCACTTCAGATAATTTAACAGTAATATCATCAATATGATATTAAACAAAGCACCATTCGCTCCGGCCGCCGCCGGCTACATTTACATTTCATTTTTTCATGCAAAAGGCACCAAGGAAGATCCGCGGGTAAATTTAATGGCGAAAACGATGTCCATATTTTGTTATTTTGGTATAATTATAAGAATTATCACTAGGTATTAGGTATTAGAGAACTAAAATTAGCTACAGCGACGTACGAACGAACAAAATAAATAAAAATATGTCACAATCATAATTTGTCAGTCCGAAGTCGTTTACAAATAATGTTAATAAAAAGTATTGCAAATTCAAATCGTTATAATTTACATCTACATGTTTATTTTACCTATGCAAATTATACTTACTTTTTATTTAATAAACTTGAAACTTATTGAAATGATCATATATTGTGTACGCTACAGTATTATATTTCAATAATATTTTAGTCACTAAAGGATTACTGTTTATAAGCAAGCTTCGTAAATGCCTGTCTGGTATACAGAGTGCGTACCGCGATCCATGTTCGTCATGTTGCCTCCCTGTCACACTTACGTACAAATTTACAAGTGCAACAGAGAAGCAACACGACGAACTTCCTTTTGGTGACTGATTTCTCGCGCCATTTTGACAAGTAAGTTAGGATCAAAAAGGCTTAAGATGTATGAAAGCTTGCAGCGCTTACGCTTGTTGTCTTTCGTGTTTAATTTTTAACGTATTTTCGGTGGTGACGCGAGGCGATATTGAAGTACGGCGCGTGTCTGTCTTACTCCCTCTTTGGGTATTTCTAATTTATTGTTTCATTTTGAAAGGATTTTTGAGGTGTTGACGTCACAGCGAGGCAGTGAATGGTACAAACTCAACGCATTTCTCGGTGGACCTTTTGTCGTTGCAATAAGGTTTGTAGTTCGGCAGTTGACAGTGTGGGCCATTACTCGTTTCTTCATTTGAGACATTTTGAATTTTGTATGTCGGCGAGCAGGCGAGCACCTAGCGCCTCGTGCCATCCAGGGACTCTTTTGCAAGTTGTGAGGAGCGTTGAGTTTTTGAGGTTCGCGAGTGAATTTGAAAGGATAAGAGTTTTTTTGAAATTTGAAGTGTGTGAATGATTTGTGTGGCAAGAGGTGTTTGTGATGCGCGCGAGTAAATGAGTAAAATGAATAGAGGAGTGAAGTAAGACATTTTTGCGGTATGAAGTACTGCGACAAATTAACAAAATGAGTGGTACAAATGAGGTGCCTCGCGAGTGAGCGACTCAACACTAATTTCAACGTGGTTAAGCACCACCTTGTATAGTATACAAGGTGGTGCTTAACCACGTTGAAATTTTGTATGTTGTTTGAAACCCAACAAAAAGAGTAATTATGATTCAGAATTTTATTTAAAATATCTGGTTTCACACTATTTGCACATGTGATGTATAAGTTTTGAAGTAGAAAAACATTTTCTTTTAAAATAATATCTTTTAAATCACACTTTCAAATAATGTGAAAACTACTACTTACATAAAAATCAAAAAAATAGTAACTTATTTATTTTTTTGATTTCATACAATTTGAAAAATTTCAAAGTGTTTGAGCACCCCCTTGTAGTTAAGATTGCAAGATGCTTGGCGTATTTTGTTAACATAATAAGTGTAACAAAATGAGGGGGTGCCGCTTCTTCTAGCTAGAGTTTGAATTTTTCCCATACAAACGTGAACCACCCTTACAAGATTTGAAGAGTGCCCTCGATTCCTCATAAATCTCACCATCAGAACTGGGTTTTGACAAAGACGGAACCAATCTGTATGTATATACTTACAAGTTACAACTCAACTAAAAAAATATTTTTCAATATCGATCCCAAAATGACGGAGATATCAAACATTAAAAAACCGAATTAATATCTCCTTTTTAGGGTTCCGTAGCCAAATGGCAAAAAACGGAACCCTTATAGATTTGTCATGTCTGTCTGTCTGTCCGTCCGTATGTCACAGCCACTTTTTTCCGAAACTATAAGAACTGTTGAAACTTGGTAAGTAGATGTATTCTGTGAACCGCATTAAGATTTAAACACAAAAATAGAAAAAAAAACAATAAATTTATTTTAGAAGTTAAAGGGGGAGAGGGTGCACACATTTTACCACTTTGGAAGTGTCTCTCGCGCAAACTATTCAGTTTAGAAATAAATGATATTAGAAACCTCAATATCATAAGCGATAAGACCGCCTGTTGTTACCTCTATTGTCTTTTTTTATGTTATTGTCCATTTATTGTAAACTAAGTGTATGTGAGGCGTGCAATAAAAAGTATTGTATTGTATTGTATCATTTTTGAAGACCTATCCATAGATACCTCACACGTATGGGTTTAATGAAAAAGACATTTTAAGTTTCAGTTCTAAGTATGGGGTCCCCCCCAAAATTTATTGTTTTTTTTTTCTATTTTTGTGTTTAAATCTTAATGCGGTTCACAGAATACATCTACTTACCAAGTTTCAACAGTTCTTATAGTTTCGGAAAAAAGTGGCTGTGACATACGGACGGACAGACAGACAGACATGACAAATCTATAAGGGTTCCGTTTTTTGCCATTTGGCTACGGAACCCTAAAAAGGAGATATTAATTCGGTTTTTTAATGTTTGATATCTCCGTCATTTTGGGATCGATATTGAAAAATATTTTTTTAGTTGAGTTGTAACTTGTAAGTATATACATACAGATTGGTTCCGTCTTTGTCAAAACCCAGTTCTGATGGTGAGATTTATGAGGAATCGAGGGCACTCTTCAAATCTTGTAAGGGTGGTTCACGTTTGTATGGGAAAAATTCAAACTCTAGCTAGAAGAAGCGGCACCCCCTCATTTTGTTACACTTATTATGTTAACAAAATACGCCAAGCATCTTGCAATCTTAACTACAAGGGGGTGCTCAAACACTTTGAAATTTTTCAAATTGTATGAAATCAAAAAAATAAATAAGTTACTATTTTTTTGATTTTTATGTAAGTAGTAGTTTTCACATTATTTGAAAGTGTGATTTAAAAGATATTATTTTAAAAGAAAATGTTTTTCTACTTCAAAACTTATACATCACATGTGCAAATAGTGTGAAACCAGATATTTTAAATAAAATTCTGAATCATAATTACTCTTTTTGTTGGGTTTCAAACAACATACAAAATTTCAACGTGGTTAAGCACCACCTTGTATACTATACAAGGTGGTGCTTAACCACGTTGAAATTAGTGTTGAGTCGCTCACTCGCGAGGCACCTCATTTGTACCACTCATTTTGTTAATTTGTCGCAGTACTTCATACCGCAAAAATGTCTTACTTCACTCCTCTATTCATTTTACTCATTTACTCGCGCGCATCACAAACACCTCTTGCCACACAAATCATTCACACACTTCAAATTTCAAAAAAACTCTTATCCTTTCAAATTCACTCGCGAACCTCAAAAACTCAACGCTCCTCACAACTTGCAAAAGAGTCCCTGGATGGCACGAGGCGCTAGGTGCTCGCCTGCTCGCCGACATACAAAATTCAAAATGTCTCAAATGAAGAAACGAGTAATGGCCCACACTGTCAACTGCCGAACTACAAACCTT
The DNA here is from genome assembly GCF_963556715.1 of Cydia fagiglandana. Lineage (NCBI taxonomy): Eukaryota > Metazoa > Arthropoda > Insecta > Lepidoptera > Tortricidae > Cydia > Cydia fagiglandana. Next base: position 6,598,324 of record NC_085957.1, read on the forward strand.
ATTGCAACGACAAAAGGTCCACCGAGAAATGCGTTGAGTTTGTACCATTCACTGCCTCGCTGTGACGTCAACACCTCAAAAATCCTTTCAAAATGAAACAATGAATTAGAAATACCCAAAGAGGGAGTAAGACAGACACGCGCCGTACTTCAATATCGCCTCGCGTCACCACCGAAAATACGTTAAAAATTAAACACGAAAGACAACAAGCGTAAGCGCTGCAAGCTTTCATACATCTTAAGCCTTTTTGATCCTAACTTACTTGTCAAAATGGCGCGAGAAATCAGTCACCAAAAGGAAGTTCGTCGTGTTGCTTCTCTGTTGCACTTGTAAATTTGTACGTAAGTGTGACAGGGAGGCAACATGACGAACATGGATCGCGGTACGCACTCTGTATACCAGACAGGCATTTACGAAGCTTGCTTATAAACAGTAATCCTTTAGTGACTAAAATATTATTGAAATATAATACTGTAGCGTACACAATATATGATCATTTCAATAAGTTTCAAGTTTATTAAATAAAAAGTAAGTATAATTTGCATAGGTAAAATAAACATGTAGATGTAAATTATAACGATTTGAATTTGCAATACTTTTTATTAACATTATTTGTAAACGACTTCGGACTGACAAATTATGATTGTGACATATTTTTATTTATTTTGTTCGTTCGTACGTCACTGTAGCTAATTTTAGTTCTCTAATACCTAATACCTAGTGATAATTCTTATAATTATACCAAAATAACAAAATATGGACATCGTTTTCGCCATTAAATTTACCCGCGGATCTTCCTTGGTGCCTTTTGCATGAAAAAATGAAATGTAAATGTAGCCGGCGGCGGCCGGAGCGAATGGTGCTTTGTTTAATATCATATTGATGATATTACTGTTAAATTATCTGAAGTGGTAAGTTAGTCACTTCTATATAATAATGACTTGTGAAAATATTGAATTTGTTCTCCTTAGTTTGTTAAAAATGTGGTAGTTTTATGGTTATGAAATATATCACTACATATTATGATACAAAGTCCCCCGCCGCGTCTGTCTGTATGTGTGTTTGTTTGTATGTTCGCGATAAACTCAAAAACGATTGGACGGATTTTCATGCGGTTTTCACCTATCAATAGAGTGATTCTTCAGGAAGGTTTAGGTGTATGTATAATTTGTTAACCCGTGCGAAGCCGGAGCGGGTCGCTCTCGCTAGTGATTATTATACTTAAAACTATATCAAGTAGCAAGGAGGAGGACAAAACAATCTAACAATCTAAAGAGCTAAATTAGAAAAAGTTTCATAAAAGCAGCAAATTAAGTTACTATGTGGGATCTTTCTCCTATAAGTTCTATTCTTACCTTCTACCTCCAGAATTGCACTCCTTAATTATTATTATTTATTAATTTACAAAGGAAGTGATGAATACATTAATATGTATATTTATTAAATATTTTTGTCACCATTGGCCCGTTGGATTAATAGAATAGTCGACGCTGAAAATATGCTAGTACCTCACCTCATTTGAAGTAAGACATTGTAACACCTCATTTTAGAAAATGAGGTACTCATACAAACTCATTTAAAATTGATGTCCTACCCATTGTATAGTCCGTTTTTTTAGCATTAGAAAGAACTTGCAAGAAGGTAAGCGATCTTAGCATGTCTTTTAATTGAAAAACGCTTTTCAAAATTCAAAAACTATTACTTATGAAAGCAGACGACACATCAAGATTGTTTACCTAATTTCTAATGCTAAAAAAAACGAAGTAAAGTTGAGATAAATTAAGAAACTTTTACACCAAGTTTCTTAATTTATCTCAACTATAATCTCAATTTATCAACATAATAAGTCTAACAAAATAAGGGGGTGCCCCTTAGGAAAAAAAAATGTTTTTTGAACCACCCTAACATATAGTGATACTGGTGTATTTTAAACAAACCAAGCATTTACATTCAGAATTGTGACATTTGATGAAGTGAAACTGCTGATGATGATCAGAATGGAACTCTTCAACGACGCATAGCTCATGTTTGGGGATGTGTCTTCGTTATGTTTGTTAAGCACGTTAGATTTTTAAGTCATATTTTCGTGAAGCTCAAGTTCTGATGATGGGATCCATAAGGAATCGAGGGAACTCTACAAATCTTAATGGCATTGTATAGTGACTCTTGTATTTTCATCAGGCAAACAAGGATTTACATTAAGAACAGTGGCATTTGATGAAGTGGTATTGCTGATGGTGATCAGAACGGAACTCCTCGACGACTTGTCTTTTTCTAATTTATTGTTAAGCAAGTTACCCCACTGGCAAAACAAGCAAGATTTTGAATTCGACTTCTACCTGAACCTGGACCCGGACGCGGACCCGGACTCGAGATCACGAATTCGGACACGGACCCGTTTTCTATTTGGTTGGTGTAAATGGAGTTGGTGAATTTTTTGATCAATTCGGGCGAAAACTGGAAGGTTAGGTATCATAAAATGTTCATGAAGAGAAATTGTAAGAGATGGTATCATTACCAACAACTGTGGAAAATACTGTTTAGTTACTCTTTATTTAAAAATAGCAAAATCAAATTGCATAATTTCATTCGTTTTCTCCACTGTACACAGAATAAGTAATGATATTTAGACTAGACAAAAAAATTCAAAATCGCTCTCCTTCTTGATGCGACTGGCAAATCATATTACTTTTTGGAAACCGGGTTTTTTAACCTAATTAGACCCCGCTGAATCCGATCCGGTTGCTCGATCGAAATCTTGACCGGAAGTGAGATATTTGACATTAAAGGTCCGTTTTTTTCGTTTTTCGTAAATAACTCTTAAACGGTGGTGTATAGCAAAAAATGTTCTATTACATAAGTAATATGCATAAAATTGCCTACAAGAAAGATTCAGTACAATTTTTCGCTAGGATCAATATTAAAAGAGATTTTAACGCGGGAAATTTAATTATAATCACTTCTAAGGTCCAGTTTTTTAGGTTTTCGTAAATAACTCATAAACGGTGGCCAATATCAAAAAATGTTGTTAGACGATAATAATCTACACAAAATTTTGAACAAAAAAGATTCAGTACACTTTTTGCAGGGATCAATATTTAAAAAGATAATAAAGAGGGAAAGTTAATTATACTAAATTCTAAGGTTCCTTGTTTTTATTTTTTCGTAAATAATTTGAAAAGTATGACTCATAGAAAAAAAAATCTTATACATAAATAATAAACGTAAAATTTCCTACAAGAAACATGCAGTACACTTTTCGCTAGGATCAATATTCAAAAAGACAAAGCAGCGGGTAAGTTAATTATAATCAATTTTAAAGTCCCTTTTTAGTTTTTTGTAATTAACTCGTAAACGGTGTCCCATAGCGAAATAGGTTTTTAAGAATAAATTATCTACATAAAATTTCCTCCAAAAAACATCTAGAACACTTTTCTCTAGGATCAATATTTCAAGCGATATTAAAGGAAGAAAGTTAATTACACAATCAGTTCACAGGTCACTTTTTTTTAGTTTTTCGTAAATAACTCGTAAACGGTGGCCCGTTGCAAAACAATATTCTACATAAATATTAAACATAAAATTGTCCACAAAAAAGGTGCTGTACACTTTTTCGCTACGATCAATATTTAAAGAGGTATTAAAGGGGGTAAGTTAATTATAATCAATTTCCAGGTCCCTATTTTTAGGTTTACGTCTATATAGGTAAAGAACTATTTTATTTTATTTTCAAAATTTAGACCCAGTAGTTTCGGAGATAAAGGGGGGGGGGGGTATTTTTTTGTATTTTAATGTTTTATTTTGGGGAAGGGGGCTTTATCTCCGATACTACTGGGTCTAAAATTTTGAAAAGATATACAGAATAGAATCTATAGATGACAGAAAAACCTATTAGAATTATGTAGTCAAGCGCGAGTCGGACATTACTTAGTTTTTGAACCGATCCCTACAGGTTTTTTAAAGGCAATTCACTCGCGTTTAACATATAAAATACACTGTTAAAAATTGGGTAATGTACGGAACCCTTGCAAGGCGAGTCCGACTCGCGCTTGGCCGGTTTTTATTCATTTTGAGGTACGGAACCCTAAAAAGAGAAAAGCGTTCCATATGTCTTTCGTAGAAATTTTTATATCGATTATTTATTTACAAGAACATTAAGAACTTATTTTGCTATGAGGCTTATTTTACGAGTCATTTGCGAAATCCTAAAAATAGGGACCTGGAAATTGATTATAATTAACTTACCCCCTTTAATATCTCTTTAAATATTGATCGTAGCGAAAAAGTGTACAGAACCTTTTTTGTGGACAATTTTATGTAGAATATTGTTTTGCAACGGGCCACCGTTTACGAGTTATTTACGAAAAACTAAAAAAAGTGACCTGTGAACTGATTGTAATTAACTTTCTTCCTTTAATATCGCTTGAAATATTGATCCTAGAGAAAAGTGTTCTAGATGTTTTTTGGAGGAAATTTTATGTAGATAATTTATTCTTAAAAACCTATTTCGCTATGGGACACCGTTTACGAGTTATTTACAAAAAACTAAAAAGGGACTTTAAAATTGATTATAATTAACTTACCCGCTGCTTTGTCTTTTTAAATATTGATCCTAGCGAAAAGTGTTCTGCATGTTTCTTGTAGGAAATTTTACGTTTATTATTTATGTATAAGTTTTTATTTCGCTATGAGTCATACGTTTCAAGTTATTAACGAAAATATAAAAACAAGGAACCTTAGAATTTATTATAATTAACTTTCCCTCTTTATTATCTTTTTAAATATTGATCCCTGCGAAAAGTATACTGAATCTTTTTTGTTCAAAATTTTGTGTAGATTATTAACGTCTAACAACATTTTTTGATATTGGCCACCGTTTATGAGTTATTTACGAAAACCTAAAAAACGGGACCTTAGAAGTGATTATAATTAAATTTCCCGCGTTAAAATCTCTTTGAATATTGATCCTAGCGAAAAATTGTACTGAATCTTTCTTGTAGGCAATTTTATGCAGAATACTTATGTTATAGAACATTTTTTGCTATGTGCCACCGTTTAAGAGTTATTTACGAAAAACGAAAAAAAGGGACCTTTAATGTCAAATATCTCACTTCCGGTCAAGATTTCGATCGAGCAACCGGCAAATTCGGATTCAGCGGGATCTAATTAGGTTAAAAAACCCGGTTACCAAAAAGTTATATGCTTTGCCAGTCGAAATAGATTTTATGAAAAATATGACCAGTCTAATTACTATATATGTTCAGAATATTATTTGAATAAACTTAGGATAGGATACTTAGGATAGGAAATAAATGTGTGTTTTTATATCTTTAAACCCAATTACTAAGTACATACATACATACATTAAAGTCACATTAAAATTCCATTTTGCGAAATAGAGATTTCAACCTTTAACTTTGCAAAAGTAGATAATTGAAATATTCTAAAAGCAATAAAAATAGATTAGGTTAGATTCGAGCTACAATGACATTAGTTTGGGTTCAAGGCAAGGTTGCAGGGCCTCAACAAGGGAAAAAAGGGGGAGGGACTGTTGGCCTGGCTCAGTGAGCCAGAACTGACCCACTTATCCCTACTACTGCCGTAAGCAGGTAATGAATTCCCAATGTATTAAGTTTAGGTTTAATAAATTATAAATATATTTTATTAATAACATAATAATATACAAATATGTATAAGCATAAAGTAATAAATAAGCCTACAGCTATTAATAATGTCCGTAATCTGTATAATCCCAAAATACGGATCCCTCGTATGTGGATGCTGCTTACATAATCTCGTCTGTCAAGGTGTTTCGGCAGGAAAGGCCTTGGCAGACTTATAAATTCCTGAAATGAGGGTTCATACCTACCGACTAGAATTGGTTTCATGGTGGTATCAGATGGGTTACTGTACGGTAACCGATGGTCATCTTGCTTATAATCTCGTCTGCCAAGGTGTTTCGGCAGGAAAAACCTTGGCAGACTTATATATTTCTAAAATGGGGGTTCATATCTACCAACTGGAATTGGTTTCATGGTGGTATCAGATGGGTTAGTGTAGGGTAACCGATGCCGACCTTGCTTACATAATCTCGTCTGCCATGGTGTTACGGCAGGAAAAGCCTTGGCAGACTTATATATTCCTGAAATGAGGGTTCATACCTACCGACTGGAATTGGTTTCATGGCGGTATCAGATGGGTTAGTGTACGGTAACCGATGGTCATCTTGTTTATAATCTCGTCTGCCAAGGTGTTTCGGCAGGAAAAACCTTGGCAGACTTATATATTCCTAAAATGGGGGTTCGTACCTACCGACTGGAATTGGTTTCATGGTGGTATCAGATGGGTTAGTGTAGGGTAACCGATGCCGACCTTGCTTACATAATCTCGTCTGCCAAGGTGTTTCGGCAGGAAAAGCCTTGGCAGACTTATATATTCCTGACATGAGGGTTCATACCTACCGACTGGAATTGGTTTCATGGTGGTATCAGATGGGTTAAATTAGGGGTCCCGCTGGCCACCTTTGAGAGCGTCTGCCAAGCACTTCCGGCAAGAAAAATACTGGCAGACTTCGCTTTTATGTGTCTACATGTAAATTTCTAACTGCTGCCATAACTATTATTTCGGTATCAGATGGGTTAAATCAGCCCCCTTTTTTCGCACCGGAAGTGGCCTTCTTTTTCGTACTTTCGGCAAGTTCCGCCGTGGCAGACTATCGAATTCGGACTTAGCATCACTTTTATGGTTTCCCATTGTGTATTTCATCGTGGTATCAAGTCGGTTAGAAAATTTGCGGCCGGCTCTTCTACTACTACTTCGTCGGGCCAAAATAATTCTTAAGTGAAAGATGTAAGGTTGATTTTTGTAGATAATTCGTTGAAGATAGGTATAATTTTCAAGGTGAATATGACTGAACTAAGGGTGGAGGCGCAGGTGCGCTCGTAACTCGGACATGATTCTTGGAAGAAATGTCTGAGGTAGGCAGGTGTTCTGTCTCAACTAGGGGTGGCGCGCAGGTGCGCTCGTACTTCGGACATGATTCTTGGAAGAGATGTCTGAGGTAGGCAGGTGTTCTGTCTCAACTAGGGGTGGCGCGCAGGTGCGCTCGTACTTCGGACATGATTCTTGGAAGAGATGTCTCAAGTAGGCAGGTGCAGCACAGATGTTTTGACTGAACTAGCGTGTCTGAGTTAGCAACGAATCATATAAAAGGGCTGAGAGGAGCGGTCTGTCCCGGCGTCAATCTTATGGATAGGATAGAGGTCCAGTCTCTAAATTCCATTAACAAACCTCAAAAAAAAAAAAATCACAAGTTTAGTTTATCTTCAGCATCCGGACCGACACCTGACTTTGGTTTTCATAAAGTGCGTCAAAATTACTGGTGAGTGGAAAAACTCTGTTCATTTTTCTAAGTGTTTGGCTTTATCGAGGAAAAGACTATGTCTTTGTCTCATAGAGTTAATATTTGGAATTCGTATCTTTGTTTGGCGTTGTGGAGACAATTTTATGTTTCCATAATGTTTAAGCTTGGGTATTGTCGAACGGAGTGTTTTCACTTTGCTATTAATTTTTAATAGGAGTTTTGTAACGAAGGTTTAGAGTCTAGTGAATACTCTGGTTATCTATCGTTGGCTTTCGGGGACGAATGTTTTCGGAAGGCTAGAGTTAGAAGGTGTGTTATTGTTCGGACAGTGCGGGGTCAATACTTCGTAACGTTGGAATTTAATGCATCTGTACTGAGTATTTCACTATCATTTTGGGCCTTCTTGACATAGAAATCAATTAGATTCAGTTTAGTTATTTGTTTTAAATATAATGTCTATTATATGGCATTATTATTGAATAATTAAGGATAATTGTTTCAAAATTGTACCCGAAAACTCCTAGACTATTTTTATATATTTCGAAACCAAATCAGTGTCTAGACAGACAGTTTGTCTAGCCTTTCATCTGTTATCCTAACGGTGACAAACGACGGATGGAAGGAGGTTTTTCCTATTTACCAAGATGAGGGTTGTCTTGGGGCTTATCTTTTTACCTACATAGAAAGCCAAATATCTCTCCCTCCTTGGTCTACCGATGTCCAGCTGTAGCTAGTAAAATGGGAGATTTCACGTGTGAATCATCTGGAGTAATCCGGGCCCATTTGAAACCTACAGTATTCGGGGACCTCGTATATTAAATATATTTATTTATACCATTCTTAGACACAATAGGGTCGTCCTACCCGAGTTGCCACCCGGTCTTTGTACCAAATGCCTCGGGGGGGGGGCAATAACTCGAGCCTATAGGTTGAAATTCTCAGTATCGCTCGCTGAATGATTACAGCTTCTCGTAGGGACTACACTTGCGTATATTCCAAAGTACCAGGTCAATGGTAAGAATGAACTGTGCTTTGGTTATACTAGATTAGGGACAGTGGTTAGAGTTAGGGTAGAATCACACACTCATTTGTTGTTTTTTTAGGGTTCTTTTAGTTCTAGTTTATAAAATTGATATGGTTGATATAATAATAATATATTTATCTTTAAGGGTTTAAAAATATGGTTTCTTTATCCTAAAATATGTGTGTTTAAAAGGTGAAGGTTCTACTGTCTAAATCTTCCTATTTTCTAATTTATATGGGGATCTTGTTTTATGAAACTTCTATTTATATTTCTGGTTTTCTGGTGTGGGGACGAGGTACTGAGTGGTTCAATCAGGTTTTCATGATCAATACTTAAATATCAAGCTGGGTTTAGGAGTACAGGCTGGTCTGAGATGGACGGATCGAAGATTAGTTCTGTTTTAGGGACCCCTTTGGCAAGACAAGAGTAGTTCAATGGGAAAAGTTGAGTGAAATAATGCTCATCTTGATATTTCAGTTTCAATAAACATAATAATTAGCAAATAAACTCGGTACTTTGTTTATACATCTAGAGAACTAGGAATTCTGACTATATTATCAGTTCTGGGGAATGGGACTAAGGGATTAGTATCCCTAGCTTTTGAATATAAAAAAGATAAGTAATTTTGATGACTGATGGATACTTTGGCACTTCTTTCCATCGTCATCTAGGTGCGCATAGGTTCTGGAGTGCTGGTCAAAGCCCATCTGGCTAGAGGTAGGGTAGGTGATCCGATTGATATTGTTATCGGACTAAGAGCTCCCTGACCTGCATCGAAATATGGAGGCAGTATGTGTGAGTAAATCACACGTCGTTTAGAAGATGATAGTTAAATATAATTATTCTTAAAATGCTAGGGAGTAAATGAGCTTACCTCAGGAGTGCTGCCTCTATAGTACCCCGGGAGCTTAATAGGCGTAGCAGGATTTTACCAAAAACATTTTTAAATTCATACCATTCGAATATTTAACAATAACAACAATATCTTGCCTTGAAATTTGTTCAATATACTGTGTCTGTAACTCAATTAAAATACCCTTCAGATTATTCTTTAATGTCATAATAAAACATATCTTCATTACCATAAACATCTTTTTACAATCTAGGTAAAGTAAAATAAAATTAGAGTCCAAAATATAGCTGTTACTCATTAAAGAATCTAGGGTATCTCGGTTCACTTCAGAGGGGTCCTAACTACTAGACTAGACGATCACGTGGCCAATTATTAGTGTAATTAGGAAAATATGTATTTATATATTTATTTATATAGGTTAAGGAGAGGGTGGAGAGTGACAAGTTACGCAATTTTATTGTTAATCAAAAATAAAAAGTGGCCAAGTGCGAGTCGGACTCGCCCATGAAGGGTTCCGTACGAGCAAGTAGGTAATATAATAAAATTGCGGTTTACGATTTATGACGTATTAAAAAAAACTACTTACTAGATCTCGTTCAAACCAATTTTTGGTGGAAGTGTGCATGTTTAGAAAAAAATGATATTAGAAACCTCAATACCATTTTTGAAGATCTATCCATAGATACTCCACACGTATGGGTTTGATGAAAAAAACTTTTTTGAGTTTCAGTTCTACGTATGGGGAACCCCCCAAAATATTGTTTTTTTTTTGTGTGATAATCTTAATGCGGTTCACATAATACATCTACTTACCAAGTTTCAACAGTTCAGTTTTACAGTTCTTATAGTTTAGGAAAAAATTGGCTGTGACATACGGACGGACAGACAGACAGACATGACGAATCCATAAGGGTTCCGTTTTTTGCCATTTGGCTACGGAACCCAAAAAAATCTCGCACTTCCTTCTTTAAGGTAAGCTAAAAAAAAATATCCTCTTCATTAATAACTAATAAACTTAAAACTGTAACTAATAACTACAAGTATGCATAAAATAGGTAAGGTAAGAGACTAAGAGTTAAAGTTTACAGTTTACCACGAAATGGTGTCGCCTCAGCATAATAATTACTGACCCGAAAGTCAGCGCTGATCTTCCGACGAGACCATATGTGAGTCACGATCGCAGCCGTACGTATATGACACGGCCTTTTTAGGGTTCCGTAGCCAAATGGCAAAAAACGGAACCCTTATAGATTCGTCATGTCTGTCTGTCTGTCTGTCTGTCTGTCTGTCTGTCCGTCCGTATGTCACAGCCACTTTGTTCCGAAACTATAAGCACTATACTGTTGAAACTTGGTAAGTAGATGTATTCTGTGAACCGCATTAAGATTTTCATACAAAAATAGAAAAAAAAACAATAAATTTTTAGGGGTAGGGATACATAGAACTGAAACTCAAAAATTTTTTTTTCATTAAACCCATACGTGTGGGATATCTATGGATAGGTCTTCAAAAATGATATTGAGGTTTCTAATATCATTTTCTTCTAAACTGAATAGTTTCCGCGAGAGACACTTCCAAAGTTATAAAATGTGTGTCCCCCCCCCTGTAACTTCTAAAATAAGAGTATGATAAAACTAAAAAAAATATATGATGTACATTACCATGCAAACTTCCACCGAAAATTGGTTTGAACAAGATTTAGTAAGTAGTTTTTTTTTAATACGTCATAAACCGTAAACCACAATTTTATTGTGTTACTTGCTCTTACGGAACCCTTCATGGGCGAGTCCGACTCGCACTTGGCCGCTTTTTTTTTTTGTCGGAGTGGGAATGCATTTACGCACAGTGTGTGGGACTCGCCGCTCCTTATCCCTCTCTTCGCGAGAGGGGGGGATACTCGTTAGCTTGAATTACCACTTTTGAATGTTTTTATGTGCTAGCTTTCAAAACATTTTTATATGCATTATTCCTAATATACTGATATTTTTAGGAGTAGTAACTATTTTTCACCATTTTAAACTTGTCGAGTACAGACTTCGTAGCAACACTATCTCAGGGCCAAATAAAATCTTGTCATGCTTTCAGTTATTTAATTCATTAGCAACTATAATTTATTAACTATATAGGTGATGTGCTGACGTGCCCAAAATGCGCTCGAGTATTTAGCAAGAAGATAGGGTACGTGAGCCACCTAAGGGCACACCAGAGAGTGGATCAGCTACACTCTAATAACACGAGCTAAAAATTGCCTACTCCAGAGCACACAGTCGCTGTGGCCGAAATCGGTCAGGAGAACATCATCATCATTTATCAAAGTTACATTTTACTAAATATCTAGAAGTTAGACCAAGAAAAGTCTGCAACAGTTTGGATATTAGCACACGAAGTACAAGTGTTATTTTAAACGCCAAACATCTCTATGAAATTATGACGTACCTAGCTTACGTAACTTGCACTGCGTGTAGACTCTTCTACTCTACTAATTTCTTATGCGAATTGATTTATCATTGAACTAAGTTTAACCTTTATTGCTACCAGCGAAGATGTGTGCGTGTCCGATGACGGGGTAGCTGTCCGGTAAGCACGGTATCTCGGCCGCGAGCTTGTAGAGGCGCCTGCGCGACCAGCGGTAGTACGCTGCGCCCAGCACCAACGAACCACAACTACTACAAGTTTACCTTCGTTACTGCCAGCGAAGATGTGTGCGTGTCCGATGACGGGGTAGCTGTCCGGTAAGCACGGTATCTCGGCCGCGAGCCTGTAGAGGCGCCTGCGCGACCAGCGGTAGTACGCCGCGCCCAGCGCCAACGAACCACAACTACTACAAGTTTACCTTCATTGCTACCAGCGAAGATGTGTGCGTGTCCGATGACGGGGTAGCTGTCCGGTAAGCACGGTATCTCGGCCGCGAGCCTGTAGAGGCGCCTGCGCGACCAGCGGTAGTACGCCGCGCCCAGCGCCAACACCACCAATAACAGCTGCCAGATCATCCTGGCTCAAAATGGCCGCCTGTGAATAGAAGTTTTTTTTAATAGCCTATTTTGTGACCCACTTCTGGGCAAAGGCCTCCCCTTGTTTCCGCCACTCGTCACGGTTTGGTCCAAGTTCCCGCCAGTCGCTGCAAAAAGCGTCAAGGTCCCACCATCTCTTTTTAGGGTTCCGTACCTCAAAAGGAAAAAAACGGAACCCTTATAGGATCATTCGTGCGTCTGTCTGTCTGTCGGTCCGTCTGTCACAGCCGATTTTCTCCGGAATTACTGGACCAATCAAGTTTAAATTTGGTACACCTATGTAAGTTTATGACCCAAATACGGACATGTAACGTAAACAAATGAATTTTAAACATGGGGGCCACTTTTGGGGGGTAAATGAAAAAATTAAAAAATAATTTTTTTCAAAGTATATCATGTTACATATCAAATTAAAGAGCTTATTGTAAGGATCTCAGATATATTTTTTTATAATTTTTGAATAAACAGTTTAGAAGTTATTCAAGAAAATAGCCAAAAAATGACCATTCCCCTCCCCTTTATCTCCGAAACTGCTAGGTCTAAAATTTTGAAAAAAATACATAAAATAGGTCTATACCTATAGATGACAGGAAAATCTATTAGAAATGTACAGTCAAGCGTGATTCGGACTTAATTACAGTTTTTGATCCGACCCCTACGGATTTTTTAAAGAGATTTCACTCACGTTTCACATAAAAAATACATTGTTATTGTTAAAAATTGTGTAATATACGGAACCCTTGGAACGCGAGTCCGACTCGCACTTGGCCGGTTTTTTGGTCTACCTCTGCCCCGGCTAATCTGCAGTGTCCATTCAGTAGCCAATTTGGCCCACCGATCCGGGTGCATACGGCAGATGTGTCCCGCCCAAAGTGAATAGAAGTTAATTTGGGTAATTAATAAGGCATTCATATTATTTTTAAAATACAACTGAAACGATGGCTTATCGAGCACACTTTTTACAGCTTTAATGAGTTTATGGAGTACAAAATAAGTACCCAAACTTAGATTTATATTTAATTTTTAATTGTATATCATATTATTATGTAAAATGTTACAAATCTTATTTTGTAAATAATTTCTTGTAAACAATATTTTTGACATGTAATACGAACTATTATGAATAAAATATATGAGATATGAGATATTCAATATATGCCACCCTCTAGGAACTAGCTACATGTTGGCGGCGTTTGGCGTGGAAACCTTGGGGCCATGGGGCCATGGGGGCCAAGGGCGCGTCAGCTATACGTATACAGATTAACGACACGCCTAATAGAGGAAGAGGGTTTACCCTTGAATTGCCGACAGACATTTCATCGAATGTTATTTCGAAGACAACGTTTCAAGTATTTTCATTTCATCGACAAGTTATTGCGTCGAAGAATCGATACTAGTAAATTTAAATCGGGGACTTTTAATTGGTACTTGAGTTATTTTGTATATAGTTTATATCGTGGTATTTCTTTACGGGTTTTCTTATTTCATGTTGTATTGTATTTAATAAAATTTATTACGCGTAAAATTACTTCAATTTGTAATATTTCGTTATAGAAACTACACGCAGTCATGTCAGTCGGCTCACTCTTCGCGATTATAGCTATGTGGGTAGTTTAAGATATAAAATTATATCTGGACATACATAATTTTGAGAAAGCCGCAGTTTTAAGTTTGCACTCTAATTTTGAAGATATAATTCTACAAGGCTGCCATTTTCATTTTGGCCAAATTATAAATAGGTTGGTAACAATAATTTAAGCCGTTCATTTCTGTGTAGGGTCGCAGTTCTAACCTAACCTAAACCTACTTTGAAAGCCGTTCGTTTCTGTATGGGGTCGCAGTTCTAACCTAACCTAAACCTACTTTGATAGCCGTTCGTTTCTGTGTGGGCTCACAGTTCTAACCTAACCTAAACCTACTTTGATAGCCGTTCGTTTCTGTGTGGGGTCGCAGTTCTAACCTAACCTAAACCTACTTTGAAATCCGTTTGTTTCTGTGTGGGGTTGCAGTTCTAACCAAACCTAAACCTACTTTGAAAGCCGTTCGTTTCTGTGTGGGGTCGCAATTCTAACCAAACCTTAACCTACTTTAAAAGCCGTTCATTTCTGTGTGGGGTCACAATTCTAACCTAACCTAAACCTACTTTGAAATCCGTTCGTTTCTGTGTGGGGTCGCAGTTCTAACCTACCCTAAACCGACTTTGATAGCCATTCGTTTCTGTGTGGGGTCGCAGTTCTAGCCTAACCTAAATCTAAAATTCTTACAACAGAAAAATGTATAAATGTATAGTACGACATATAAAAATGTATTAAAGTAATACGTCGAACAAATGAATTGCAATGTTTAGTAGTTGTGCCAATTAAAATAATTTGAAACGAATTAGCGATCAAGTAATATTCGTTGAATAGTATTTCTACGCAGTAAGAAAAATTGAAATAAATAGTATATGAAACAAAATAACGCCAAACAATATTACTAGTACTATTGTTTCGATGAATCGTTGTCGATGAAATAATATGCGATGAAAAGTTTGTCGGCAAAACAAGGGTACACCAGAGGAAGAGATTCCTCAAAGCGATAAGTTCGCCTTTGTACTTCTTACAAATTTTATGTTATCTTTAGGTAATATGTCTTTTTGTATACAATAAAGAGTTTACTACTACTAGAGGCCTCGGGCGACCAGAGGGTTGGCCAGTATTTCGCACAGCGCATTAGTATCGCTTTACAGCGAGGAAATACGGCCAGTCTTCTGGGCACCATGCCCATTGACGGCGATTTAGGCCAAATTTTTTATCTGTATATAGGGTAAGTATTTAGTACCTAGTATAACACTCCTAGTAAGTTTTATTACGTTTGTTTTTGTTTATTTATACAAAAAAATATACAATATACAAAGGCGAACTTATCCCTATAAGGGATCTCTCCCAGTCAACCTTTGAGCTATTGCGAGTAAAGAAATAAAAATGATAGACAAACGAACACTATATACAAATCAGATACAAATAAGTTTTTGGCAAAAATTTCATTTTTGGTACAAGCTTTTATCGCTGACTGTACTTTTCTTTCCACAGGCAACTAATGCTCATCGAGACAATTCTAAAAACCCCAAAAACAATTAGGTTTCGTTGTTTTATCACATAGTTCCTATGGCCACCTCCTGTCTCCATCATCAGATCAGCTCGATGGTACCATAATATTGCATTGTCATCCGATTTATATATACGTATGCATGTAAAATTTCAGTTCAATCGGAATCCGGGAAGTGGATCAAAAACTTGCAAGATTTGATTACACACAGACAGACAGACAGGCAACGGTCAGGGTGAAACTAAATAAAAGCTTGTAAAAAGTATATTATGGCAATTATGGTTCTAATCGAATTATAACTGTTAACTTATAACCAATAACTTTACCTCATAGAGGTTAATAACTTTAAAATATAAAGAGTAGGTATATTTTAAACGTGTTACTGACCTCTCTGACCTCGATTTACTCGATCACTATGCGAATGCGAATTTAGATTGTATAAATATATATTAATAAATTAAAAATACCGTATAACCCTTTATAGAACGCGCTTATACCTACGGCAATCATGACCTATAACATTATCTTTTTAGTGTTCCGTATCGCAAAAAGAAAAAAACCGGGCAAGTGCGAGTCGGACTCGCGCACGAAGGGTTCCGTACCATAATGCAAAAAAAAAAAACGGTCACCCATCCAAGTACTGACCACTCCCGACGTTGCTTAACTTTGGTCAAAAATCACGTTTGTTGTATGGGAGCCCCATTTAGATCTTTACTTTATTCTGTTTTTAGTATTTGTTGTTATAGCGGCAACAGAAATACATCATCTGTGAAAATTTCAACTGTCTATCTATCACGGTTCGTGAGATACAGCCTGGTGACGGACGGACGGACGGACAGCGAAGTCTTAGTAATAGGGTCCCGTTTTACCCTTTGGGTACGGAACCCTAAAAACGGAACCCTTATAGCAGCGGTTCTCAAACTTTTTTGGTGACGGAACCCTTTTGGAAAGCGAAATATTTGACGGAACCCTAAACTAAATATTTTCGTTCGTCACTGTCGACCAGATATACTTATTGTTTTTTTCTTATTATTACAAGTATTTTCGCGGAACCCCAACATAGGCTTTGCGGAACCCTAGGGTTCCGCGGAACACACTTTGAGAATGGCTGCCTTATAGGATCACTTTGTTGTCCGTCCGTCTGTCTGTCAAGACCCTTTATCTCGGGAACGCGTGGAGGCTTGGAGAATATGGTCATATCTGGCTGAAATTAAAATACCCATGGACTATATTGGGTATACTCAAATCTACATTGAAACTATAAAAAAAACTTATAAATTAATGCAAACGCAAAAAACGTATACTTCGACACTGGCAAGGGATTCCAAAATTATATAAAACTATGAAATTTCACAAGTAATATCGTCTTACCCTGCTAAGTACAGGGAAAAGTCTGAAAACTATAAATTTCTACAAAATAAAATAAATAAAAAATAAGTTAATCTACGGAACCCTCGGTGGGCGAGCCCGACTCGCAATTTAACTTTCTAATAGGTGTTAGAATATATTAGAATAAGATGTATTATAGGTTAAGTTTTATGTTTTACACCAAATAAAGTATTTCTATTTCTATTCTATTCTATTCTTCTATATACCGGGTGTGGCCTGTAACATGAGCAAATAATTAAAACATAGATTGCACTCCTCAAACGGTGAAACTTTTGTTCGACAACTTTTAAAAATTATGAAGTATCTAGACTCCCTATTTTTCATACAAAATAAATATTATCTTCAATGGACGTCTTCGCCACGCCATTTCATTGTGATTGACGTTGCTTGTCACGCCTTAAACATAACAAAATTCGCAATACATTGCGTCTTAGAATAATCTTTAAAGTATTTATTGAGGTAGCAAAAATAAAAGAATTAACAAAATAATTAAACTAAAAATTAAAATTAAAACTAAAACTAAACTAACAACTATATACACATATTTACAGATAAAAAATGGGAGCTAGCTCGGCGCCGGATGGTAGGGTGCCCAGAAGGCTGGTGGCATTGCCGCGCTGAATGGCAATGCCAATTCGTTGGGCAAGGAAGTACCCAGCCCTCTGGTCACCCGTAGCATCATTAAGACGCTTCGCCAGCTCCCTAAATATTTGGTGTGCCCCGGGTCCCCAAGGCCCGAGGGTTTCCACCCCAAACGGCTCAAACATGCAACCAGAATCAATGGCTGCATATTTGCGCCGTTTGAGGTGCTCGGCCGTTGCGGCGGCCGTCCCGGCCTTGGTCGAGGTTCCCGGGAGGTGGGACTGCGCCATTGTGTCGACGCACGTGGCGTCCCACACTAGGGGCCGGCCCAGCCTCCAGGGAACCAAAGTCATCCCGTCGGGCCTTTTGCCGTCGTCCCTGGTCAGGCCTGTGGGTTCCAGGACGGCTGGTGCTCCGGCACTGGTAAAGGCCCGGCGCAGAATGTCATTGATGCTGGCGTGGCGTGTGATGCGGCCCGCGCTCCTGCTGCAAGACAGACCGTGCAGGCCCCTACCAGTGACGGTGGAACCACAGTGGCATGTGTGCGGGGCGACACAGACTGCACCGTGTATTAAAGTGTATTAAAAATCAAACCACAATTTATTTTTAAAAGTCGCTGAACAAATGTTGGTCAGTATGAGGAGTACAGCCTGACAGTTTAAATTTTTGCTCATATTACAGGCCACACCCGATATTCTAATTTTTAACTTATCGTATAAAAATTATTAAATTGTTTCAATTTTGGTCTTTGGAATCTTTCGCTTGCTCGAGTATCGATATTAGCACGAGCATTTTAAACAACAACAATGCCCCCTTGTAAAACAAATAACGAAATAACTATTTCTCGTAGATTAAATGTTTTTGAAAACAAAATAACTATTTCTCGCAGATGACATTTTTTCCTTCTTAAATTAATGATTTTATAGTTTTTTTCCTGTCAAATAACTTTTGTTTTGAATTTTTTTACCTCATACAGATATACTCGTATACCTTTATATAAGCTTAATTTTACAGTAGGTATGGTATGTCCTAAAAAAATCTCCTCTAAGTTACGATAAGTAGCATTATTGGACCAAATTGTGCTTTATTATAATTTTTAATTTCGAACACTATTATTAGTTATTTAAAGTTTAAACCATCCGAATTTTATCCACATATCATGATATCACTATAAATAAATATATTGACCATAAGTATATAAAATATCTCACCAAAAACGTTTAAAAGCGTACAATGCCTCAAAGGCCTATTTTAGATTTAATCTAGTTGATTAATTTCTTTTAGTAATACCACTGTATATATCTTGTTTGTAACTAAAATTAATATTTTAACTTTAAAGGGAAACTTTGGCCATTGAGATCTTAATTTTTTTTTATATTTTAATGATTTTGTAATATTTTTTATAATTTAAGTATAAGTAAATTATCAAAGCGTTTTATCGTAATATTCAGTTTTCACACAATGTCACCCTCCTGAAAATGTTTATGTTGTACAAACGGACTTACTTGCGTATGGCGTGTGACGAACTACTATGTTGACAGGGGAGCGTTAGGTCTGCTCGTGCGTCAACGCCGCCCGATCAACCTACTGCGAATAGTGTAGCTAAGTTGTCACCGGCCAAAGACCGGATAACCCCGTTTTTAAAGATACTATTTAAATCTTAGGGCCAAACCCTACATATGTACCTACCTACCGTAAAGTCGGGTTTCTTCAGCCCTGGAGGGTAACTTTGGCCATTGAGATTTACTCGGTCCAGGTAGGCGTCACAAACCCGGTTTCACCGAAATCGAAAAAACCGAATTTACAGCCAGTTGCCGAAACCGGGTTTTCACTTTAATAAAACCGGCTTTTTCGAGTTTTTCGATTTTACAGTTTTGTAAACATAGTCTAATTATTTTGAAGAGCAAATTAAAGAAACAATACATCATACGCACTAATTGTATAGATGAACAGCTTTTTAGTCTCCATTTATATCTATTTGCCCAATTTGCCGATAGGCTGCTTAGGTGCTCCTTGAAGTTAAGGCTTCAATCCAGCATGCTTTGGAGATATTTAGGAAGGAAGTTGTGTCGGAGAAGATTGCCCCTGAATTTTACTCTCAGCTCCTTGTCTGCTAGTTTGTTGCACTGGTGAAAGCAGAACATCTTGGTCTTGGAAGTGCTGGGGCACAAACGCTACTAAGAGAAATTGTCATCTAATAGATCTAGGTTCTTTTCGAGGCTATTTAGTTCCATTTCCATGCTGTCTTTTTGTATCACAACACAAGGAGCAGGTCATCAGAATAATCAAACTTCGGCGTTGTGGTGTTACTCGTAGGTAGGATACGACTAAACCATCGGTAACATATTTTCAGACCTATGACAACTAATACTAGGCGGTGTTGAGAGTGTGGAAAATCCGCTAGCACGTACAGCTCGGCGGCCACTGGGGTACCGTTTGTTGCTCTTGTTGTGAAGACTAGGTCCGGGTTCTGGTTACTTCTCCATCGAGCTGATTTGAACGTTCCTTTGCCTTTATGAGAAACGACTAAAACAGTGCTGCCCAGTCCATGATCGCCTCCTCGTTGGTGTCAGATTTCCTGTATCTCCAGCTGGTATGGTGGCTATTCAAGTCTCAAATGTAAAGGGATGGGTGTTCCAAGTAAGGAAGGCGTGGAGTAGGCCAGCAGCTACGTGGAGGCTTATTATATGCTGCATATCTGCGTTTCGCCGATCTGAATAATCGTGGTGGCGATGTTGTTGCCAATGTTGCCATCGATGTTATTTGAAATCACAACAACACCAGGGCAGTATGAAAAGACCGGCCGTATGTCGAAGTTACCAAATCAAGTCCCGGTATTTTACCTCGTTTAGCGAGTTGGACATCATCAGCGGTGTATTTCCAGAAGGAGGACTAAATGTGAACACCGTTGTTATACAATAGGCTGCTAAGGCATTCCGTTATAGATTTGTTACTTAGTTAAAAACTGATGGATTTGGATTGATTTAATGATATGGTCTTGGTAAAGATAAAGTAAATAGAAATGTCGTGGAAGACGTAATATCAAACCATTGATCCTAAAATACTTGCTTAATTTACAAATTATACGTAAAATCGAAATCACCGAAAAAACCGGAAACCCGGTCTTGCAGTTTCACAAAAATCGAAAAACCGGTTTTCTAAAATACGCACGGTTTTGTGACCCAGGGGTCCAGGTTATATTGTTGCACTGTAATTATGGAAATATAACATGATGTTGGTTTTAGCTAACCTTTGACGTTTTTGTTTTTTATTAGACCCTTCTAAATGAGGTTTTCATGTGGATCAAAGTTTTATTCTCAATTAGGTTAAAGTAATCCGAGTTTACGGTAGGTACTTTGTTTGCCTATTGATACAATTCGCAAAAGTTACAGAGGCATATACGTTTAGGTACCTATTTCTATTTAATTGGATTCTGTACCTATGTTTTATTCTAAAGGAAGACTCACGGTATACCGGTCCGGGTCCACGCCGAGACTGCCGACACTTCTATGACGGGTGATCAGTGATCACGTGATGCCTTCTATAGAAAACTGAAGTGTCGGACGCTTTGGCCCGGACCTGGATCGTTTTAACATGACACTTTTTTACTTACCAAACTGTAGACGCTATGTTCTTACACAGTACCTAAATGTCTGTGAAGATAACACTTGCTTTCTAAGCTCGGTTGACAAAACAATGATTAATAAAAAAACTATGCTTTGTATTAATACTCGGAAATGACGCAGAACGTTAGGTTAAATGTTAATTATTAGTTATTACTATTAGTCACACCAAGCCAATATTTCCCATAGCTTAGTCTGCAGGTTTTTTTAAAATTTATTTAGATATTTTTGAATAATTATATTTACATTGCTTGTCCGTGTTTGCGTCACGTTTGGGTCACGTGCATAGAGAAATATAAGTAAGGGGTCATCCATTAATTACATCACACGTTTAGGGGGAGGGAGGGGGTCAAGAAAATGTGACATATCGTGACATGGGGGAGGGGGGAGACACAAACTTTGTGACGTCACATTAACTTCATCAGTAACCAAAATTTATTTAAATTATTTTATTCGCTGTACATTTAAATAACAAGTTTTTAAAACGATAATCGTTTTTATTCGTTTAATTTTCTTTCCTAAGCAGTTTTGGGTTATAAAATTACTGATATTTATATCGTCAAAAATATTTTGATAAAATATTAATAATACTTAGGTACTTGCTAAATTCGATTTAGCGATTTCGTAGAAAAAATGTGACGTCACACTAGGGGGGAGGGGTTTGCCAAATGTGACCAAGTGTGACAAGGAGGGGGGGAGGGGTCAAAAAACCTAGAAATTCGTGTGACGTAATTAATGGATGACCCCTAAGGAAAGAGTGGTAACTCCATACATCAGTTTTCTTACATCGTTGAGCTATTTCGTAGTCGATGTCTAACTCATGTCTAACGTCAAGTAGAGGAATCATCAGTATACTTACATGTGATTCGGTCAAAATGTGTTTTTAGGGTTCCGTACCCAAAGCGTAAAACGGGACCCTATTACTAAGACTTCGCTGTCCGTCCGTCCGTCCGTCCGTCCGTCCGTCTGTCACCAGGCTGTATCTCACGAACCATGATAGCTAGACAGTTGAAATTTTCACAGATGATGTATTTCTGTTGCCGCTATAACAACAAATAGTAAAAACAGAATAAAATAAAGATTTAAATGGGGCTCCCATACAACAAACGTGCTTTTTGACCAAAGTTAAGCAACGTCGGGAATGGTCAGTACTTGGATGGGTGACCGTTTTTTTTTGCTTTTTTTTTTGTTTTTTTTTTTGCATTATGGTACGGAACCCTTCGTGCGCGAGTCCGACTCGCACTTGCCCGGTTTTTTAACTAATTATAGCTAGCATTTAATGAATGTAGTATGATACCTTTGGGTATGGTGCTTTACACACGCTACCGTCCCACCTCCTCCCCCTGACGCAACCCCCCCTTTTAGCATGAAATATGTCCCGGTTGACGAATTTTTTTAATTTTTCAGAAAAGTATTAGAGTTAGGAAAAAGGTACTTTCCACGCAAATGTACTTATTTCGGACGTCTGGGCCCGCGTGAGTTATCTTTTACTGTCTAAGCATCTCGCTCGTACTCGCATACAGATTATGCACTACATAATTGTTTACAGTACATAATATATATGGTCCTACTTTCCCGCACTAGTGCGAGAAAGAGTACTTTCCGTGCGTACGTCAGAAGTTTAAAGGGCCATATATAAAACGTTGTACGATACACGTGCGAATAGGTAATTCGCAACTCGGATCGATTTAAAACACTCCCTTCGGTCCTGTTTTAATTTATCGCCACTCATTTCGAATTTCCTCTTTTCCGCACTTGCATCATATTTCATATTCATTTATTCATAAAATTACAAACTTTACATGTCAAAAGGGTTATTCATTAATTAGGTCCATTTCAATTAAATTACAATTCATTAAAATAAAATAAAACAATATAAAAATAATCAATACAATTCAAATAAGTAACATATTAAATTAAGTAACGATTAAATCATAATTATTATATTCTGACATGTCATAAAATGCATTTCTAGTTAGCCATTTTTTTAATTCGGAGTAGAATGTCAGGTCATTTTCATTATTACATCGTAAATAACTATTTCCTTCGTATTTTCTCGGAATCGCTCGTATTTGCCATGCAACTTCACTGAAGTTGGAGTTGCAACCTCAGTACTTAAACTGACTGAAATAAGTAGGCAAGTATTTTTGTAGTGAAATATTAACATAATAACATAACTAGTAGGTACTTTGCTCCGTGAACTGTCGAGACCCCGTTTCTCGCAGAACAGTAACACATACTATTTATGTTGTTTGTTTTCGTACATCATATGGGAAAACCAGCTACAGTGTGGAATGAACTGTCGCCTGCGGTATTTCCGGACCGGTACGACCTACAAAGTACAAACCTTCAAGAAAAGAGCGTACCATCTTAAATCCGGCAATGCACTTACAACTAGCAAAAATGGCAAAGTTCACATGAAATATTCTTGTTATTTTTTAGGGTTCCGTACCCAAAGCGTAAAACGGGACCCTATTACTAAGACTTCGCTGTCCGTCCGTCCGTCCGTCCGTCTGTCACCAGGCTGTATCTCACGAACCTAGACAGTTGAAATTTTCACAGATGATGTATTTCTGTTGCCGCTATAACAACAAATACTAAAAACAGAATAAAATAAAGATTTAAGTGGGGCTCCCATACAGCAAACGTGATTTTTGACCAAAGATAAGCAACGTCGGGAGTGGTCAGTACTTGGATGGGTGATCGTTTTCTTTTTGCATTTTTTTCCGTTTTTTTTGCATTATGGTACGGAACCCTTCGTGCGCGAGTCCGACTCGCACTTGCCCGGTTTTTTGCAATGACACCTCAGCCTTTTGGTACCCTACCAGGCGCCGAGCTAGCTCCCATTTGTTACCTGTAAATATGTGTAGGTACACCCGTACATAATACATATATTTATAAGAGTTTAGGCCCTTTATTTTAAGTAAATAAATAAATAATAATAAATAAATATTTGGGGACAATCTTACACAAATCGACCTAGCCGCAAACTAAGCAAAGCTTGTACTATGGGTACTAGACGACGATATACATACATATATAGATAAATACATACTTATATACATAGAAAACAGCCATGACTCAGGAACAAATATCTATGGTCATCACACAAATAAATGCCCTTACCGGGATTCGAACCCGGGACCATCGGCTTCATAGGCAGGGTCACTACAGTGTTTTCAGTTCAAAGAAGTAGTGAATCCGATGTACTCGGATATGCTTGGGAAACTTAACGACAGAGGGCGTGAAAACCAATTTTATAAGTCTTTCAAATCTTGTATAATCTGTGATGCCGCATCCATCTTTTTCGTTATGCGCAATTAACAAAAGAAAATAAATAACATAATAATTTAGTTTTACTTATTGCTTGCTTGTTAAAATATTTTTGGTTCATATATCTAATAATAAAATATTAATTGAATGTTTTTTCTTTAAATTAGTCCATTTTAAAATCATAATTTGCACAAATTTTAAGATACAATTTAGATAAATATGAAAGGAACGGAACGTTATTGACAGACCCGCCATAACGTTTTTATTTCAATATTTTACTTTCTTGTTATCCTCGATGCTTGAAAGTGCTCTGAAACGATTCTCTTGTGATTTTATACGACTACGCTTGCCCTGGACTCTGATAAATCTGTTTTTATGTGAATATACCTGGTGTGCTCAACGGACTCTGATTTGCTGCTTGGATTGGTTATTTGCGACAATGGTTCGAAACAGTGCGATGTGTTGTGTACCTAATTGCGGTAAAACGCGTAAGTATTCATATGAATATTTTTCATTTTCAAGTGTGGGGCAATAATATTTAACCCTGAAATATAAATATGGAACTATGACCCCAGTAAGGCCTACTTCATGTGCAATATAACTTGGCGTTTTCGAATATAACTTTGACAAAATTGTCATGATTTATTAGCACTGCGTGGTATTTTATTGACATGTAATAATACTTAGATTATATTTCTTTAATACATATAACACTATCAGTATATACGCAGTCTGGGTATTTTTCCAAATAAGTGTTATAAGTTATATAGAGTAGAGGTATTTTCCTATTAAGGACCGGGTCCTTCAAAGGCTTTTCTTTAGCATTGTTAAAGAACACAATATCCACACTAGGTTTTTATCATTTCTTACCTTGACTTAAGTGCAGTTTCATATGTGATATTTTTTTTACTTATTTAAGTTAATATAGGTATTCATTGAACATCTAAAGATCATTCTGATAGTGTACCTACCTACTTAAGTCTGTACTAGTGTTACTGTAATTATTATACATATACATTTCTTTTTTTTTTTCAGGATTAGATAATGTGATTCTTCACAAATTTCCCTGCCCAATTAATGAGGCTGATCGGTTTCGTACTTGGATTTACTCTGTTGGTGGAGATGTGTTATCTTTGGATAACCAATTTATTCATAAGTACCGAAAAGTGTGTCATATTCACTTTGAGGAAAAATTTATTACTCGAAGCGGAAGACTCAGCGCTATTGCAGTTCCAACACTGCATTTAAAAGGTAAGATACACAATTTTAGCCGCATTGCACACTTCTACGATTTAATTGTTGTGACATTTAGGGTTCATATTACATTGGACATATCATAGTGTTAATGTCGTAGTCAGATCGTATAATCCGCCGTATTACATTACGGCTAGCCGTTTTCAAAAACAGGGGCGTTTTGAAATGCGGCGGTACGACGATTAGCCGGATTGTCACTGCGATACGTTCTTCAATAAGGCGGCCCACGTTTAGCCGCATCGTACATTGTAGAGTGACCAGTTCTTTCGGTCGCCTACGTAACCGGAGTTTGACAATGTTTGCAATTTAATTTATTTCTACCATGGTCCCACCGCACTACATGTGTTTCTTTTCCAAAACATTTCCTTCACAACTTAAATAGACGGAGCCCCGCAAGCGGGGCTCCTATTTCTGGGCGGTTTGCCCTTCGGGCATCTGAAGTTACCTAACGAACCTAACCTAATTACCTACCTACGCTTTTTTCCCCAAAGTGTAATGTTTTCACGGACGTCTCACTTAATCAATAGGTAGGTAGGTTAGGTTCGTTAGGTAGCTTCAGATGCCCGAAGGGCAAACCGCTCAGAAATAGGAGCCCCGCGAAGCGGGGCTCCGTCTAGTTAAGTTGCGAAGGAATTTTTTTTTTGAAAAGATACAGTCCGACAAACTCAATTTGATGGACACCCCAGCGTTTGTCAGGCAGCGCCACGAGTGTTAAAAATGGGAACTAAAAACTGTCAAAGCGGCGGCTAATGACTCGCTGTATTACATTACGGCTAGCCGTGTTGAAGAACGTATGGCGCCGAATACATTCCGGCGGATTCTCATTCAGCCGCATTCAATACGGCTAATCGTTAAACCGCCGCATTTCAAAACGCCCCTGTTTTTGAAAACGGCTAGCCGTAATGTAATACGGCGGATTATACGATCCGACTGCGACATTAATATTAGCCCCCAATGACAAAAAAGGTCTGTCATAAGTTCAATGTGTATGTAGTAGTTATATATCTCTGTGTATGTAGTTGTATGTCTGCCTGCGGCAATGTATGTAGCACTCGAACGGGTGAACTAATTTGAGTGCAGGTTTTTTATCAAAAGCCTTGTTTATTGGAATCTTCACTTACATTACAGATCACTTACTATTCTAAAATATGGCTTAAGTTTCATGTACTACCTATTATTTTAAGGTGTTTTAGAAAAAAACCGGGCAAGTGCGAGTCGAACTCGCGCACGAAGGGTTCCGTACCATAAAACAAAAAAAAAAACGGAAAAAATGCAAAAAGAAAACGGTCACCCATCCAAGTACTGACCCCGCCCGACGTTGCTTAACTTTGGTCTAAAATCACGTTTGTTGTATGGGAGCCCCACTTAAATCTTTATTTTATTCTGTTTTTAGTATTTGTTGTTATAGCGGCAACAGAAATACGTCATCTGTGAAAATTTCAACTGTCTAGCTATCACGGTTCGTGAGATACAGCCTGGTGACAGACGGACGGACGGACGGACGGACAGCGAAGTCTTAGTAATAGGGTCCCGTTTTACCCTTTGGGTACGGAACCCTAAAAAAGACCCGTTGCCCTCTAACTTAACTTTTGGTCTTTCATTGTTATGACTTATGACAACACTTTTTAAGAATAAATATTTCTGTAATAAATTTGTTAAATTTTCAGGAATGGCTACGCAAACCGCATCGGTGCAAATTGCAAGCAATTTCCAACAACCATTGCAAGATGATCATGGACCCCGAGCCCCACTGATCAACATCACGAATCAGTACAATGCGGGGTGGTGATGACACTTCTCGGCCCTCAACTTCAGGTCAGTTTGAAAACCTATTAATTTTCTTACAATAATATGTGACGTCCCACGGATAAAGGTACCTTACGGTGGTTGGCGCTTACGCTATTATTAACGCCGCCCCAATATTATTGCGAATATTAATATTATTGGGAGTATTACTGCAATGTTCTGCCGCCAGTGTGCAGCACTAATTTGTTTAGTAAATCATAAAGTAACTTATACATACTAGGCCTTAAACAGTTGTTTGACAAGTTTTCACTATGACATTGATGCACCAAGGCGGTTTGTTTACAGGTGGCATACCGCGAAACGCGAAAATCGTAATTTCTTTATCTGCCTCTCTATCGATCGAATAAGCAAGAGTGATAGAGGCAGAAACCGAACTTTCGATTGTCGTGTTTCGATTTCGATTGTAGGCCCAGTACCGTCTTTACCATAAGGGCACACGGGGCCCGTGTCCAGGGCCCCCATTCTCAGGGGGCCCCGAAAGACAGACAGTAACAGTATATTTGACTATCCCATAATAAATAGAAGGTCATAGTAGAAAAATGTTAGTTCAATTTTGCTTTCTTTACTTTCCAAAAGGGCTCCAAATTATTATGTGTTTGACTGTTTTCGATTTTTTGATTAAATATTGTAAAAATTTGGTGAGAAAAATAGATTTCATAGAAATTTTTAAATGCTCCTAACTCTTATACGTAAGAATTGAAATATTCGTGAAAAATCAAATGGAGGAGAGGCATAGCCTTGGTTGATGTGTAACAAATTATGTCAAAATGTTTTCAATGATGTTAATATCCAGAGAGGAAAATGAGGACTACGTTTGTATGAAAAGGCGATTTCACACGGTTCCTCCGCTTTCGTCTTATCTTTACAAAAAAACAAATATTCTTTAGGTATTATATTTGTTAAATATATGATTTTCAGGAATGGCTACGCAAACGGCATCGCTGAAAATTGCAAGTATTTTACAAGAACCATTGCAAGATGATCATGTACCCCGAGCCCCATTGACCAACATCACAAATGCGGCTGCTCACGACGCTTCTCGGCCCTCAACTTCAAGTCAGTTTGAAAACCTATTAATTTTCTTACAATAATAATTATATCAATTTTTAGGGTTCCGTACCTCCAAAGAAAAAATACGGAACCCTTATAGGATCACTCGTGCGTCTGTCTGTCCGTCTGTCACAGCCCATTTTCTCTAAAAGTAGTGGACCAATAGGGAGTATTACTACAATGTTCTGCCGCCAGTGTGCAGCACTAATTTGTTTAGTAAATCATAAAGTAACTTATACATACTAGGCCTTAAACAGTTGTTTGACAAGTTTTCACTATGACATTGATGCACCAAGGCGGTTTGTTTACAGGTGGCATACCGCGAAACGCGAAAATCGTAATTTCTTTATCTGCCTCTCTATCGATCGAATAAGCAAGAGTGATAGAGAGGCAGAAACCGAACTTTCGATTGTCGTGTTTCGATTTCGATTGTAGGCCCAGTACCGTCTTTACCATAAGGGCACACGGGGCCCGTGTCCAGGGCCCCCATTCTCAGGGGGCCCCGAAAGACAGACAGTAACAGTATATTTGACTATCCCATAATAAATAGAAGGTCATAGTAGAAAAATGTTAGTTCAATTTTGCTTTCTTTACTTTCCAAAAGGGCTCCAAATTATTATGTGTTTGACTGTTTTCAATTTTTTGATTAAATATTGTAAAAATTTGGTGAGAAAAATAGATTTCATAGAAATTTTTAAATGCTCCTAACTCTTATACGTAAGAATTGAAATATTCGTGAAAAATCAAATGGAGGAGAGGCATAGCCTTGGTTGATGTGTAACAAATTATGTCAAAATGTTTTCAATGATGTTAATATCCAGAGAGGAAAATGAGGACTACGTTTGTATGAAAAGGCGATTTCACACGGTTCCTCCGCTTTCGTCTTAACTTTACAAAAAAACAAATATTCTTTAGGTATTAAATTTGTTAAATATATGATTTTCAGGAATGGCTACGCAAACGGCATCGCTGAAAATTGCAAGTATTTTACAAGAACCATTGCAAGATGATCATGTACCCCGAGCCCCATTGACCAACATCACAAATGCGGCTGCTCACGACGCTTCTCGGCCCTCAACTTCAGGTCAGTTTGATAATAAACCTGTAAAGTTTCTTACAAATAATATATGCATTTTATTATACTACGTCGGACCGTGGGTGTCAAACAAGCCCGGCCCGCCCGATTGTAAGCAGTCTCCGTAGCCTATGGGCGCCTGCAACTCCAGCGATGTTACATGTGCGTTGCCGACCTTAACACCATAGATAGAGTAATATGTATAAGTAAAGATTATATCAGTAACTGCTAGTCGACAATAAATGTCGCGGCGAACAAATACTCTAATGCTCAACAATTTTCAGCTAATATTATGACCGCATTACTCGAAATTCTATTTTCAACTCCTTCTGCTTCTAATATTAGTTGTAAATTGTTTTAGCAGTACATTTTTTCGTCAGTAGCGACACTCGTGCCATCTGGTGTCAAATACCGGTAGTGATAGTTCCACTACTATGACGTTACATGTCGACTGTGAAATAAAGCGCGTTTTTGTAAGAAAATTGATGTATGGATTTACCACACTTTCTTTATTTATATTACCCTATGCTTAACCCTCAGCACTTTTTCGCTTACCATAAAGACGAAATTTGCTTGTATCTTTATACGAATAACCTGACACAGCGTCCTTATGGCAAGTGGCAATGTGGTACCTTTTGATTGAGAACGTCACACCTTATGAATAAGTGCTAAGACTGCTAAGTATTTCTTCCTATACTTCTAAGTATTTACTTATATTATAAAATTTATTTCAGATCATAAGCCACCCTACACGCCACAATTTTGCTCTGAAGCTAGTAGTTTGGCCAAACATATAAAAAAACTTACCGAGACGAAGGACAAATATGCCGTCAGACTAAAAAAAGCTATGTCTCTCTCAACCAACACAGCTTTTCAGAAAGCCATCGGTAAATTTACCACAATGGCTTTGCTATTTGTCATGATGCAATTTAGAGAGATAAATAAAAAGAAAATGGGAAGGAGATTCACAAAACAAGAAAAAATAATGGCATTATCTCTTTATAAGCAAGGACCTAAGGCGTATAGATGGCTGAGGCACATTTTTGTACTACCATCGCCTCTCACATTATCAAGGATGATATCCGCTGCAGCCTTAAAAGCCGGTATAAACGATAACATTTTCGAAAATCTTAAAAAAAAGGCCAGAAAAATGTCGATATCTGAAAGGCTGTGTATTTTATTATTCGACGAGATGGCAATTAAACCTCATTTTGAGTACAATTCAAAAAAAGACATGATCGTCGGATTCGTTGACAACGGAAAAAGGAGGGTCAAAAAAATCGCTGACCACGTGCTAGTATTTATGATAAGAGGCATCACAAAAAATTATAAACAGCCTATTAGTTACAGCTTTTGTTGTGGAGCCACCGAGAAACACGAATTAGCGCAGGCCATAAAGGACCACATAAGAAAATTAAAATCCAGTGGATTTCACGTGATCGCAACTGTCTGTGACCAAGGCTCATCAAATATGAGTGCCATCAATGCACTCATTGCAGAAACGAAACATGAAAATAAAAATTCGACAGGTTACGTGTTTGACGTGGATGGTGATGAAGTAATACCTCTGTATGACCCTCCTCACCTTATAAAAAATATAAGGAACAATTTAATCACAAAAGATTTGACTTGTTCCATTGATAACGAAAAAAAAACTGCCAAGTGGGAACACATCGTTAAATTATACGAGGAAAATCCAGCTTATAAAGGCATAAGGTTAATGCCCAAGTTAACAGAACTGCATGTAGATCCAAAGAAAATGCCAAAAATGAAAGTCAAATATGCAACACAATTACTTAGCAGTTCAGTTGCTGTCAATATGGGATATTTAGCAGGTAAATATGAACAATATTCAATTTATTTATCACATCACAGCTACACTAGGTAACACTGTTTTTTATTCAGTTCCTACGCATCAAACTGCGAACGGTATTTTGACCAGATCACGTTAATTAACTGACAATTCGTAAGCTTTAGTGCAAGATGACGTAAGGGCTAAGGTTAAGCGTTGCTGACAATCCACCTACGCTGTCACGATTTAGCACTGCAGCTTATATTAAGAAAATGAGACATCTTTTATATACTCCCGATATCACACATTGCATCCTATTAAAATTAGTTCTTAGACGTACACTTTTAAAGAATATTATTTTCCAGTTAAACTTTTCTTACTTAGGTATGCTACATCTCGATAGTCGATACTTCATCTTTATTTTACGTTATTTTTTAACGCTGACACTATAAGTCTTATCACTATTTTTCAGAGAAAGGAATACTAGATCCGTCAAGCAAAGAAACAGCCGACGTTATTCTTTTTTTTGACGAATTATTCGACTCTGTCAACGGAGGATTCATGAATGAAAAGAAAAGACCTGGCAAAGACTTACTGGGTCCACTCACACCCAAATCAAGCCATCAGGGTGTTTGGACGAAAAGTAAAGAGGTTTTAAAAACAATGACATTTGTAACACCCCAAGGACGCAGAAAAAGTCATGTTTCGACCGTGCCTATCTGGCTACGCACCTTAGAAAATTTGGAAAATTTAAAAAATCTGCTGTTTCAAAAGCATGAGATAAAGTCCATATGGTTACGCCACTTTAACCAGGATCCACTTGAAAACTTTTTTGGCTGTGTGAGGAGCCATGGTGCAAGAAGCAACAACCCGACGTGTGTACATTTTGAGGTTGCCTTCGCGGCATTGTTAATCAACAATTTAAATTCGTTGCATTCTCCAGGATATAATTGTGAGAAAGACCAGGGACGTGGATTTAAGTCTTTAAGTAAGATCTTTTTTGACAAACCTGCACTTTATCGCGCTCCGGAGAAAAATGACATTAATTTTGATCATGTCAGTGACCATGTCTTGGTGGGAATAAATAATAAGAAAGCTAACGTAAAAATTTTGGCTCAAATTGAGTATGTTACAGGATATATATTAAGGAAAACTAAAATTATATTCAAAGATTGTAAGACATGCAACGGCTGCCTTTACGATTGTGACAAAAGCAGCCGATACATAAAATTAAAAGAATTTAACAAAGGAAAACCATATTTATCATATCCTTCAGATGCTTTAGCTGAATGTTTCTCTAATATTCAAGACGTGGTCACGAACATATTAAAAACGGACTGTGACATGGTCAATATAAAAAAATATTTAGAAGATGCTGTAAACACAGTAGTAAATTTTAATTGTATACAATGTGCTAACCATAAAAGTGCCCTTACCAAGAAAATCATAGACTTATCTTGTAGGTTTTTCCTCCATAACTGGTGTAAAGACACAAATAAAATATTAAAAGGAACGCGATCCGACTTCGATACAGAAGACAGAATGCGAGAAATGACGAGGAACTATTATTTAAAACGAAGGAAATGCTCCAATCGATGAACAGTGAGCTAAATAAGTTTTTCCATAAGAGTGTAGTTTAATTTGATAGAAGTTTTTACTTATTTCTATACTTTTAATAGATAGCTTGTCTTAAAAGCGATTATTATGAATGAATGTTGTCAATTAGCATTGATTTTGTAATGTGAAAATAAAACTGTAATCACATTTATTGTTTTTCAATTACTGGTCTGGGCAAACTGAACGAGGTCACATCATTGTGTGATCTTCGTTAGCGGTTTCCTGGCGAGGACTACAATGAAGGTTCACACTTGATGTGATCTGGTTCCGTTTGCACGGACTCAGAACGCAAACGTCAAACCTTAGCTATTTAAAAAGCCCGCCACTGCTTGTATAGCTGTATTAATAGGTATGGATATATACACATTTGAAAAGTTGCAGTGAACTATCAATAGATGGCGCTGCATTCGAAAACCTTGACTGATAACTCTATACCCTAATATTCAATATACTCTATGGTCACTACCCACTAGGCCAGACTGGTTTATTAATAGGCAGTTTTTATGATTATTTTTAAGCTTATTTAATGTATTAATATGTTTTATTAATTGTGTTATAATAAACATATTTTTAGAGTTTAGGTAGTTTTAATTTTAATGTTAAGTTTATTTATTTTGTTAATACTGTCAAGGACCATAAAGGTTAGTCCATGATACTGTTTATCTTTTTTAAATTAATAAATGATTTAAAAAAAAACTCTGAATAATTGCGATAGGATTTATGTACGCTTTCTATGACACTTGACGTAGACGCCAATAAGTAAAGTAAATACTGTAAATAGGTACAGTCAAGGAATTTAAATTCCGACCCATTTCGTACTTTGTCACAGTGACAACCGTATGAGGTCTCTAGCGGCTTTCATATTGATAAAAAATTCCATGGCAACCGGTAAACACGTCACCAAAATCAGTTTTTTCCACAAAAATATTTAATTTAACTAATATCTATAAATTCCTCGATTCAACAAATAAGCCAATTTATAGTCATCGCTCAGCGGATGATATTTCTCCACAAAGGCCACAGGCAGCAGGCCTAGCCTAAACAGAGCGCCGCTACATGGCCTGTTTGACATATCAAGCATGTCAGTTAAAAATATCAACAACTACGAATGCACCAATTTTCGTTTATCAGTGATTTTATTTGTGTTTTTTCTTATTACACGCCCCCGTGGCTCCGAATCTACCTAGTGTGTATACCTACTTAGGGGACATAGTGTCTGTAAGTTCTCCAGTTCAAGTACAGGCAGATACGTCATTGCTACAAATAAACGGCTGCGTCCGGAGGTACTTATTTCGCTCCTGTGAAACAATCCGCGGATTTAAGACTGTAAAATCTGTTTTAACCACTTAAGTTATTTATATTTAGTTAGTGGTCGTTTCTCAAAAAGTTGGCACCGCCAGGTTAAAATTTATGTTTTTCAAAAATTTTGCATTTTCGCATTTTTTTAAATTGGGATCGTTAAAAGGCAACTTAAACTATTAGAAAATGTGGAAGGGAAGCAATTCCTTCAATTAGTTTAGAAGATATAGGCGTTTGAAATTCAGGTGAATGATATCAAGGGCAGGTGAAAGATATTTTGTCTCCAGGTTATCGATAGTAGAAGCAGGTTATCGAGAAATAAGTACAAATTCCAATGAAAATATTGACAGGTTATCGAGAGGCGTCATTAACCTGTGGCCGTTGCCGTTAACCTGGTTTCTTGTCATCATTCACCTGTAATGAGTGTCATCCACCTGTCCACCACATCATTTCAATGCCTTCTAAAAAGAATCGAAAAATGTGTCATCTTCGATAAAAAGGGAACTTAAGGGATTAAAATTTTGGGTTCTGACCCACCTCACCTTCGATTCGATTCCCAATATAACAACAAGTTTCTGTGAATAAGTAAACATTCAATCTTGCTGTCTATTCACCCTGGCAGTACCTAGTGGAACTCAGGTTTGGTGCAACATAGACACACGCTGTTTTGGTCATCCAACACGTCTTGATGAGCACTTGGAAGTGCAGTACCCAAGATAGAGCTGATGCTGAGCCCTCGCAGTACCTACTGGAACTCAGGTTTGATGCAACATAGACACACGCTGTTTTGGTCAGTCGACACGTCTTGATAAGGACTTGGGAGGGCAGTACCCAAGATAGAGCTGATGCTGAACCCTCGCAGTACCTAGTGGAACTCAGGTTTGGTGCAACATAGACACACGCTGTTTTGGTCATTCGACACGTCTTGATGAGGACTTGGGAGAGCAGTACCCAAGATAGAGCTGATGCTGAACCCTCGCAGCACCTAGTGGAACTCAGGTTTGGTGCAACATAGACACACGCTGTTTTGGTCATTCGACACGTCTTGATGAGGACTTGGGAGAGCAGTACCCAAGATAGAGCTGATGCTGAACCCTCGCAGTACCTAGTGGAACTCAGGTTTGGTGCAACATAGACACACGCTGTTTTGGTCATTCGACACGTCTTGATGAGGACTTGGAAGAGCAGTACCCAAAATAGAGCTGATGCTGAACCCTCGCAGCACCTAGTGGAACTCAGGTTTGGTGCAACATAGACACACGCTGTTTTGGTCATCCAACACGTCTTGATGAACACTTGGAAAAGTGGTTACTAAGATAGAGCTGATGCTGAACCCTCGCAGTACCTAGTGGAACTCAGGTTTGGTGCAACATAGACACACGCTGTTTTGGTCATTCGAAACGTCTTGATGAGTACTTGGGAAAGCAGTACCCAAGATAGAGCTGATGATGAACCCTCGCAGTACCTACTGGAACTCAGGTTAGATGCAACATAGATACATGCTGTTTTGGTCATTCGACACGTCTTGATGAGGACTTGGGAGAGCAGTATCCAAGATAGAGCTGATGCTGAACCCTCGCAGTACCTAGTGGAACTCAGGTTTGGTGCAACATAGACACACGCTGTTTTGGTCATCCAACACGTCTTGATAAACACTTGGAAAAGTGGTTACTAAGATAGAGCTGATGCTGAACCCTCGCAGTACCTTTTTTTGTTTTTTTTTTTAGGGGGGAAAATGCATTCCGCATACCACCCGGGTGCGGGGGGTAACCCGAGTGGTTATGTGGGTCTCCCGTCTAGGCTAATGAGGCCCACGGTATACCCACTAAAAACCCCCCATATACCGCCTCGCCGCCCTATTGGTGGGGTTACGGGGACGCTTGCGTACTCATCCGCGACCCCACCGGCGGCAGCCGCCCACGAGCGGCTCCTTCGCAAATGCCCGAAGGCCCTTCACGCTAGGCGCGCCAGATGGTTCGACGTGCCTTCCTCCTCCGCCTCCGTTCTGCACTGTAGCGGACCCCCCCGAGCCCGCCATAAGGAAGCTACGGGCGCCAGAAAGTTCTCCGGCGCCCGGCGACAGATCAGGTCTATGGTTCTGTCGCAAAACCACAATTCGGCTGCAGAGGACAGGGAGAACGGCACATCGTAACACCGACACTCCTCTTCCTCTGCAGCCCCACCAACGCCGCTACAGCGGAACGGCACCGCCAAGTTCGCAGGGGATAGGGCGAGTGGCGATCGTAATACCATCACGCCTCTTCCCCTGCGATCCCACCTCGGCCGCCGAGGATAGGGAGAACGGCTCACCGCAATACCGACACTCCTCTTCCTCGACGGTCCACCTCCAACGCGTCACAAGCGGGCTTAACAAGCCGTCCTCCTCGGGCCAGCCCGACCGTCAAACAGGCCGGCCCTGGTTGCTTCTTCGCTTCACCGTGGGTGACCAAGCCACGATTACTAAGCCCCTCCACCACGACAAGGTGAGCAACCCGCGGGGGGACCCTCGCAGTACCTAGTGGAACTCAGGTTTGGTGCAACATAGACACACGCTGTTTTGGTCATTCGACACGTCTTGATGAGCACTTGGGAAAGCAGTACCCAAGATAGAGCTGATGCTGAACCCTCGCAGTACCTACTGGAACTCAGGTTTGATGCAACATAGACACATGCTGTTTTGGTCATTCGACACGTCTTGATGAGCACTTGGGAGCGCAGTACCCAAGATAGAGCTGATGTTGAACCCTCGCAGTACCTAGTGGAACTCAGGTTTGGTGCAAGGTCAGGTCAGGTTAGGTCCGGGTTCACTTCATCAAATGCGACAGTTTTTAATGAAAATGCTTGATTTTCTGATGAAAATCCAAAAGTCACTATACGCATGCCTTTAAGATTTGAGGAGTTCCCTCGATTCCTCATGGATCCCGTCATCAGAACTCGAGATTGACAAAAATGCAGCTTATAAACTTATCTTGCTTAACAAACATAACGAAGAGGACAAATCGCCAAACGTGAACTATGCGTCGTTGAAGAGTTCCGTTCTGATCTTCATCAGCAGTTCCACTTCATCCAATGTCACTTTTGTGAATGTATATGCTTGATTTGTAAATAAAAACACAAAAATCACTATATGTATGCCTTTAAGATTTGAGGAGTTCCCTCGATTCCTCATGGATCCCATCATCAGAACTCGAGATTGACAAAAATGCAGCTTATAAACTTATCTTGCTTAACAAACATAACGAAGAGGACAAATCGCCAAACGTGAACTATGAGTCGTTGAAGAGTTCCGTTCTGATCTTCATCAGCAGTTCCACTTCATCCAATGTCACTTTTGTGAATGTATATGCTTGATTTGTAAATAAAAACACAAAAATCACTATATGTATGCCTTTAAGATTTGAGGAGTTCCCTCGATTCCTCATGGATCCCATCATCAGAACTCGAGATTGACAAAAATGCAGCTTATAAACTTATCTTGCTTAACAAACATAACGAAGAGGACAAATCGCCAAACGTGAACTATGAGTCGTTGAAGAGTTCCGTTCT
Organism: Cydia fagiglandana; assembly: GCF_963556715.1. NCBI lineage: Eukaryota > Metazoa > Arthropoda > Insecta > Lepidoptera > Tortricidae > Cydia > Cydia fagiglandana. Next base: position 6,635,968 of record NC_085957.1, read on the forward strand.
GATCTTCATCAGCAGTTCCACTTCATCCAATGTCACTTTTGTGAATGTATATGCTTGATTTGTAAATAAAAACACAAAAATCACTATATGTATGCCTTTAAGATTTGAGGAGTTCCCTCGATTCCTCATGGATCCCATCATCAGAACTCGAGATTGACAAAAATGCAGCTTATAAACTTATCTTGCTTAACAAACATAACGAAGAGGACAAATCGCCAAACGTGAACTATGCGTCGTTGAAGAGTTTCGTTCTGATCTTCATCAGCAGTTCCACTTCATCCAATGTCACTTTTGTGAATGTATATGCTTGATTTGTAAATAAAAACACAAAAATCACTATATGTATGCCTTTAAGAATTGAGGAGTTCCCTCGATTCTTCATAGATCCCATCATCAGAACTGGGTTTTGACAAGAACGGGACTAATCTGCATATACTTATACTTTTTACAAAACATTTTAATATATGTCTAAAACTAAAAACCCTCATAAGGTACCTTTTCCCGTGGGACGTCACAAATCTAGCTTGAGTATATGTAACGTGGATTTTAAATAATTATCGATCACCTGTCATATGGCAGGTGAATGACGCTTCGTTCACCTGCCATTGCATCATTCACCTGACTTTTTTGGACAGGTTAACGAGACTTTAGACAAAAGTACAAAAATTTCAATAATATGCAGCTTTAACAGACAGGATAGTTTTTATTCCTAAATTAACACACAAAAGCGATATAACCGCTATATAATTATATAGTTACGAGTATTAGTTGTGGTATCAGTGACATTAACCTGCCGCAAAATCTCATCCACCTGGCAGTTTTAGCCAGGTGGACGATATGCAGGTGATGGGGAAAATGGCAGTTATATCGCGAATACACAAAATGTATTAGCTTGATGAACTCCATACTTAGGCATATAAAACTAAACTATTGTTTACGTTACATATCTTGATAGTAATGCGATAGGTTACATAATTAGCAAGATATCGACTCCAGGATAAAGAGTACTTACCCATTACAAACTCCAATTTCCGATACTTTGTCGTTTGTGTTTTATTTGCGAAGCACAATAACCACGTCTTCGTCCTACCAGGTGATAGCTGATGAGTGACGGCTTCAGCTCGTGCGGAGTGAGACAGGAAAGGTGCGGTGGGGGTTATACAATCGTCGTGAACGTGACGCGCCAGGTGACTGTTAAGAATTGCCTTGGACAAACTTTGAAGCCGAATAACTTAAAATATAAGTATAATATTGTTATGCGATAGTAATACTTTAAAAGTTAAGGATATATGTTAATAAAATACGGTAATGCCGTTAAATTAAGTTAATATTTTGTGTGGTTTTCATAGCTCGGAACATCAGTACCTCGCGTTGGGACACGGCAGGTTAACGGATAAACGTAGTTACAATATTTTTTTTTGTAATCAATATTTATTAAATCTTTTTCAAAGTATTAGGCCTCTGTGTAAAAAGTCTCTCTAAATATGTATTAATTTTTTATATATAAAAATAGTACATAACGAAAAAAAAGTTCTAACATAAACCTATTTACAGGTGGCGGTGCCAACTTTTTGAGAAACGACCTAGTGTTGCCTTTTTCTATAGGTAGCCCTCGTTTGTATTTATTTCTGCCGAAAATGTCTCGAATATCTTTTTCTAACGTTTCTGTTTGCTAATAATTGACTAGTTCATGGTAGATACTTTTTCATATTTAGTTTAAGACTTTGTACTTTTTACTTAAGTTTACCTTTTAACCTATTGCTATTTAGTTTTTACCAATGCAAGCTACGACTACTTCCCATTCGCAGTGCCCCCACTGCCCTAACTCTTCGCGCACCTTCTGCCCTCATGGGCTGAAAGTTCACATAGGACTCAAACACAAAACACAAACGATCGCCCCTAGCCTCACGCCTACGATACAGCGACAAGTCTCCCCTGATAACTCTAATAGTGTAGACCTGGACGACCTCGCAACACTCAAACAATCTGTGCGAGTTTTGCGCCACATTCCTAAGGGGGCCCGCAACTTGGCGGCTGGTAAACTATCTGATAATATAGATAAATGTTTATATAGTAATAGTATGGCAGACTGGTTTTCTCTGCTATCGTTTGCCTACACCGCTTTAAAAGCACCGGAAAAAAACGGCACGAGCAGCCTAACCACCATAGTTAAGAGGAATATAGAATCTTCTGGGGCGATCGACTCACTCTTTGTCGAAGCCGACGCAGCGGCCCTGAGACCGCCCTCGGTTTTAAGAACAATTGAATCCAAAGTTTACGAGGGCGATCTTAAGGGAGCGGTTCGAATTCTCATGTCGGACGATAGCGTGGCACCTTCGAATCCTGAAACTCTCGCTAGTTTAGAACTAAAACATCCAGCCCCTTCACGGCCGCTCCTTTTTCCACCCGAACCGGACAGGTCTTGCCCCGCCCTTTCTGCCAAACCAGATGAAGTCGCGCAGGCACTTAGCTCATTCAACAACAGTTCTGCCGCGGGCTTAGATGGTATCCGCCCCTTACACCTGAAGGAGCTCACTTCTGGTTCTACCAGCGACAACGCGTCACGTCTACTAGAGTGCTTAACAAAACTTTGTAACTTTCTTCTTAGTGGCCAGCTGAACCCCGCAGTCTGCCCATACATCTACGGAGCATCATTATGCGCACTATCGAAAAAGGATGGAGGCATAAGGCCAATCGCTATTGGAAGCGTATTTCGCCGTTTGACCGCCAAGCTCGGGTGCCGTGCTGTGCGTGATGAAATGGCCTCCTACCTTCAACCACGCCAACTAGGGTTTGCCACTAAACTGGGTTGCGAGGCAGCTATCCACGCCACCAGAACTTTCACGCTCAACCCGAGTAATACAGACTGCGTAATCGTCAAGCTTGATATTAAAAACGCCTTTAACTCATTAGAACGCGATTCTATGTTATTGGAAGTTAAAGAGAAAGTTCCAGCACTATACCCTTTTCTGTACCAAGCGTATTCGTCTAATTCCAAACTCTTTTTCAGTGAGTCGCCCATAATCTCTCAGGTGGGTGCTCAGCAGGGAGATCCGCTTGGCCCACTTATCTTCAGCCTAGGTATCCAGAAAGCAATCTCAACACCTCGATCCCCACTAAACGTCTGGTACCTAGATGACGGCATAATCGGAGGCAAGCCGGAAGAAGTACGTCAAGACCTTCTGACGCTTCTTCCACTTCTAAAGGAACTGGGTCTTGAGGTAAACTCGAGTAAATGTGAGTTTTACCCTTGCAGCGCAGACTCCCGGGAGAGTTTTCCTTCCTTCAGTGCCATACTTCCCGGACTAAAAGAGCTGTCCACCCAAAACTTCAAGCTCCTAGGTTCCCCCATTTTTCCTGAAGCCGTTCCCGAAGCCTTCCAAATAAGAGAACAACTTCTTCATTTCGCCAAAGAAAGACTTAAAAACCTATCAGCTCATGTGTCCCTTACTCTGTTACGGTCCTGCTTTGCCGTTCCCAGACTTACTTATTTTCTCCGCACCGTACCAACCTGGCTATACCCCGAACATATCGACTCCTTCGACCGTACACTAAAGGAATCGGCTGAGTGTCTGCTTAACGTATCCCTTAATTCGGACCAATGGGACTTGGCATCGTTGCCTATTCGGAATGGTGGCCTAGGACTACGCCGCGCTCGTGACGTGAGTCTTCCGGCCTTCTTGGCGTCGGCGGCAGGGGTTGTAGAACTCGTCTCTAATATTTTATCTTTGGATGGAGACAGGACTACCATACCCTATGCCTCTGACGCTCAGTCGGCTTGGATGGCTCTCAACTCGGGTGCGTCCGTACCCGAAAAACCATTCCTGCAACGTTGTTGGGACGTCGTGGGCGTCAAGCGGATCTTCGATTCCCTGATGACAAACGCTGTTGGTGCAGATAGGGCCAGACTAAATGCAGCTTCGAAGCCTGAAAGGGGTGCTTGGTTACACGCCCTCCCATCTCCCAATCTTGGCACTCTGCTCGACAACGACTCACTGCGGGTGGCCGCTGCTCTCCGTCTGGGCTGCGATGTATGTCAACCTCATTTGTGCATCTGCGGCTCTATGGTGGAGAGTAACGGTCATCACGCACTGAGCTGTTGCCGCTGCGCCGGAAGGTTCCCACGACACCATGCCCTGAACGACATCATCCGCAGGGCATTAGTGTCGGCAAACATCCCCTCCACGCTAGAACCGCCAGGCCTCAGCCGGTCGGATGGTAAAAGGCCTGACGGCCTGACACTGGTGCCATGGGAAAAAGGCAAGTGTTTACTATGGGACGCTACGTGTGTAAGCACTTTTGCCCCCTCACACCTTTGTCGTACCATCCGGACGGCGGGCGCAGCCGCTGAGGTGGCGGCGCACACCAAACACCAAAAATACTCGGCGCTCACCAATTACCTGTTTGTCCCAGTAGCCGTAGAGACGTCCGGGTGTTGGTGTGCTGAAGCAAAAACATTCCTTAGGGAAGTAGGTCGTCGCATGCGAGAAAGGGGCCTTGACCCGCGCTCCGGGTTTTTCCTGGTGCAAAGGCTGTCCATCGCAATTCAACGCGGTAACGCAGCGAGTGTGATGGGCACCTTTGCGCCGGGGGTAGCGCGGGGAGGCCTCTTTGAGTAGTTTTTATATTCCTTATTTTATTTTAGATATATTTAGGGTTGTTAGTTTTAATTTAGTATTATTTATAGATGTATTTAGTTCATAAGTTATTTATTTGTTTTTCTACTGTCTTTTTCCTATGAAATAAATTTTTGCTTTTGTCGGAATTTAAATTCCTTGACTGTACTGTCTTCAACAGTTAAGACCGTATAATAATTATTTTCCTTCGTATTTACACGGAAACGTACAGTCACCTGTAATTATATGTTACACAACGAAGGCCGCAAAAATATCTGACACGATCTTATTTATAGAGCCATAAGAGCGTGTCACATATTTTTGCGGCCTTGGAAGAGTAACATATTATTGCAGGTGACTGTACGGACATGTGTATACAAACACAAAGAGACAGACTCGGCGGGGGCCATATTAAGCCGCGCGTGGCGCTGTCGCCACCTAGCGGCCATAACTGTGCTGATCGTAACAGACGCGTTTTGTTAGAGAGTGAGTCTTCTGTACCTATTACTATTATTGCTGAATAAATGTTGATGTTTGATGTTTGTTTGATGTTTATTCTGTGGCGGGGGACTAAATAATTACTCAGGAATTTTTACGGCAAATGTATTGAAATCAAACAATGCTATGAATTAATTATCAGGCGCTCACCCCAAGATAAAAATATAATTTATTTGGGACAGTCGCCATTCGCCATCAGATACATTGGAACGGCCAAAGTGCTTAAAAATATCTTGCACTTTAACGTCTTGATCACGCACACGGATAGCTAAATCTAAAAAATGTCTGCACACAATTGAGTCTCCGAAGACAAAAACTGCGAATAGCTATAACACATTTTCGTTCTCAAACTTAAAAAAACCGGGCAAGTGCGAGTCGGACTCGCGCACGAAGGGTTCCGTACCATAATGAAAAAAAAAACAAAAAGAAGCAAAAAAAAAACGGTCACCCATCCAAGTACTGACCACTCCCGACGTTGCTTAACTTTGGTCAAAAATCACGTTTGTTGTATGGGAGCCCCATTTAAATCTTTATTTTATTCTGTTTTTAGTATTTGTTGTTATAGCGGCAACAGAAATACATCATCTGTGAAAATTTCAACTGTCTAGCTATCACGGTTCGTGAGATACAGCCTGGTGACAGACAGACGGACAGACGGACGGACGGACGGACGGACGGACGGACAGCGAAGTCTTAGTAATAGGGTCCCGTTTTACCCTTTGGGTACGGAACCCTAAAAAATACCTAGTCTCTGCTGCCTACTATTCCTGAATGAATTCTTCGTATAGGTGAATTTATAATAATGTATGCACTTCTTGCTTAATTTTAATAATGAAATGTATATGTAAAATAATGTATTTTAAATATAGAATAGTAATGTACCTATAGTCCGTTTTTTTTAGCATTAGAAAGAACTTCGCAGAAGTTAGCTTGTGGTTCTAAATCTGGCACTTTTAGCGGTAACAATTTGAAGCAAATTATATGTATTGACCATGCTACATTAGATAATTCGATAATTATTAACAATTAACAAGCCTGATAAAAACTGCACGCTTGCTTCTGCGGAGTTCTTTCTAATGCTAAAAAAAACGAACTATAATGATATGACGTGTAAAATTGTATTGGTTTTATGAATAAATTATTATATTATATTGTACTGATCACCGAGGTTTTGTACAGATATTTGTAAACAACATGGCCGCTTCGATATATCTGATAGCGATTGGTACTCAACAACTGCCTTGGATCGTAGCGATTTGCTAAAAATTAATATTATTAGGAGGGAAACGGCTTCCTAGCCTAGTCACGGTTGGTCACTACCAACCAATGTGACTCTGCCTTGCCTCCGAAGCAGGAGGTCCCGGGTTCGAATTCTGGTATGGGCATTTGTTTGTTGGTTTATCACTTTATCAGTCATCACAAATATTTTTTCCTGAGTTATGGACATTTTCTATGTATTTAACTATTGAATTTGAAATTGAAAATAGCCTTTAATAACAACCTTATAAATTACATTTCATCTTAATACTACTTAAATAACTGTAAAGATGTTTTTAGTGTTCCGTACAAAACTTTGTTTACGGAACACTTATGGGATCACTTCGGTCTTGCAAATCAGTTAAATACGTTTTTCTCAGAGACCGTTTAACATAGATACCTAAAATTTGGAACAGTTATAGCAATTACCACCACTCATATTGTAAATAAGTCAAAACTGCTTATTTCTTATTTAAGGGGGAAATTTAGGGGGTTGAGAGGGGTAGGCTGAAACTTTTTTCATTTGTAAGAATCGTGTGGGGTACCATTAGAAAGCTTGCAAAAAATTGAGTCGATGGACTGATTTTGACTTCATTTTAGACTGCAATAGTTTCGTCAAAAAATGCATTTAAAGTTGCAAGTTTTCATACAAAAATTTTCACCTCTGTCCTGGCGATTTTCGCGAAAACTATAGCTAACAGGCAGCTGACCAGTCAATACCCAACTTAAAGAAGCATGGAGACGGCGGGAAAATTATCAGCTTAACTTTATCTTTATTAGTTTTTCAACTGCAGCTTGACCTTTGGTTGCTTAGGGCTAGCTAACTGATGCTTACACTGGTCAATTCATATTAGGCGAGAAACATCCTTAGTTAAAACTTTGGCATTGAAATTTATGACTTATGTCTTTGATACAAAGTTTAATTCTGCTTGCTTATTTTTGTGAGATATTTAATTTTATCTCAATAGCCTACTATAAGTATGAGAGAGATCTACAAAATACGACCTTATTATATTGCAAATAAGTTTCAATTTCGAACGGGCTTTCCAACCAATGGACTAGGCATCTCAGAAATCGGAAAAATTCAAATTAAGAATTCCGTTCTTGACTGTCGTTGTGTTTTTTTTTACACAATAGGACACATAGAGTTAGTAAGGCGTATAGAGATAATAAAGTCCTTTAATATTTATGAACAGCTTTGGCCTCATGTATAGATTTTATTGAGAGTATCTGATTCGTCGAAACAATATACACAATATTCCTTTTCATTAAGTACCATTACATTTCTGTATTAATTGTATAATTATAATATCTATTAATTATATTCAGTACTTATGTATATTTTTGAACGGATCGGTGAGCAACAAGATTCAGGGCTATAACCGCGAAAATAGAAGTTCGCAAATTGCGAGCATTTTTCTCTGTCACTCTAATTACGCCTTCATTGGAGTAAAAGAGAAAGATCCCCGCAAATTGCGAATTTCGGTTTTCGCGGTAGCCCCTCAGTCCTGTTACGAGAAAATAATTTTGGAAGCCATTAATAGTATATGACATTTAAATATCACAGTTTTTAGAAATTGACGAAATATTATTTTAACGTAAGCCGATCTTGTTTTTTAGCAGTTCTAAATAATATTAAAGTCTATATATATGGCATAGAACTAGAAACAAAATCAAATAAAAAATAATAATGAGTTCTAAATTCAAATTGAAGGAGTATACATTTAAGGTATTATAGGCCAAGCGCGCACCACGATATAAATTTTTGCAACACGATTTTAGAATCGCGCTGTAATATATCGCAGAAAATTCACTGCGCGCACTGCGATGAAAAAGTCGACGATTTGTTCATTCTCAACATGGATTTCGTACCAGTCGCTTGTCATGAAACGTGTCTTTATTGTCTTTAATATGCGATTGCTGTATGACTTTGAGTATTTATAACACAAAGGTGACCCCCTCTATTTCCATAATTAAATGGTCAACATCTAGCGTCTCATTTTGAGACTCCATTGGAGATGCAGGTGCCGAGATGTTGGGGTTTGGAGAGCGAAATGCCGACTGAACTGAGGTCCGGCCGAGGTGCGATTTTATTATCATAGTGCGCGCGGGGCCATACAACTCCGCATGCTGCAATTCACTTTGCGACAATCGCGTCGCGAACAGACGCGCGCCTCCCGTAACTTTTCCAAGAAATTTTAAGTACAAGTGTCTAAGTCGCAAGATCCAAAGGCTGAAGTCGCATTGGGCCGAAAGCCCGAAGCATCCAGGAGGTCAGTTCTAAACACAGGTAATTAATACAAGTGTCTAAATGCGAAGGCCGGAGGCCGAGCTCCGCGTAGGGCCGATGGCCCGAAGCCTGCAAGATATCAGTGGTTAAACACAGAACTGACAGCCTGGACGCTTCGGGCCTTCGGCCCTACGCGGAGCTCGGCCTTCGGCCTTCGCATTTAGATACTTATACTATTGTTCTGTGTTTAAGTACTAACATCCTGGACGCTTCGGGCCTTCGGCCCTACGCGGAGCTCGGCCTTCGGCTTTCGCATTTAGACACTTGTACTATTGTTCTGTGTTAAAGCACTGACATCCTGGACGCTTCGGGCCTTCGGGCTACGCGGAGGTCGGCCTTTGGCCTTCACATTTACACACTTGTACTATTGCTCTGTGCTAAAGCGATGACATTTTGCTAAAGCTCGGCCTTCGGCCTTCGCACTTAGACACTTTGTACTATTGTTCTGTGTGTGTAGTTGAATACGGTATCCTAAAAACTGGCAAACAACCTCTGTAAAATGTAACGATGCGAGCGGTACGGCTACCATCAGTTTGGCATTGACATAAACGCTACCGTGGGCGTGAACGTAATTTTTTTTCTATGCATCTCGCTCGTACTGACATATTAGTGCGAAAGAGATATACCTATAGTATAGGAAGTAAATTACGTTCACGATATCGTTTATGTCAATGCCAAACTGATGGTAGCCGTACGGAACACTAAATGCCTCGAGCTATCTCGGGCTTGGCCAAATTATTTTTTTGTTTATGAAAGTAACTGTATATAGTTTTTTTTTTTTAATATTAGACATCGGTTATTTGGTTATCTTGCTCTCTGGCATAGGCCTCCCCAAGTGTTCTCCATAACGATCGCTCCATTGCCAGTGTTGCCAACTTGGCATAAATGATGCCAGATCTGGCATATTTTCACTCGCTTTGGCACCAACATTTTCCATTTAGCATATCTGGCATATTTGTTAGCATAATTTAGTCTAAGCCATGTTTGCACCAACTTGGCAGCAACAATATGCGCCATCGCCTTATGTCGTTCACATTTTCATATGAATATTGACTTTTGTGGACGGATGGACGTCAACGGACAATATAAAGTTGGTCAAGCAGATCTGGTCAGTAGAAAAAGGCGGTACATTTGAAAAAAGTATGTGTTTTAAGTGTCTAATTTCAAGTGATATTTTAGCATTTTTTTAGCATAGGTGTTTCAAAAATCTTTGGCATAATTTTGGCATAATCTAGACATTAGTCTAGCATTTTTTTTTTTATCCGAGATGGCAACACTGTCCATTGCTAACCTCGTCCAACATGTTCCTGCCACCTTTCTGATATCGTCTTCCCATCTTCGATATTGTCTGCCTCTACTCATGTATTTAACTATAGCACGGAATAAATAATAGTACAGTTAGCAGCAGAAGTTGCTAAGCGGGCGAGGTGTTCAAAATGATCTTGACGCGACTTTATTGTTAAGAGAATAAGAGCGTGTCAAGGTAATTTTGAACACCTCGCCCGCTTAGCAACTTATGCTGCTGACTATACTACCGTACAGAAAGGAAACTTCCTACAAAAACCAAGTGTGACAGCGATTCAGGAACGAATCATGCTATCCCTTTCTAATGTATGGCACTATCCCTTTCAGTTATTTAGGGTTGTCAAAATTCAAGTAGGTAATTAAATTATCTTATTACATTTCATTATCTTATTACAAGGAGGACTCAAGTCTAGGTAATTGTATTCAAATTGTAAGGTAAAAGTACGCTCCACCGAACGCTCAATATCCGTCCGTATTACCGAATTTCTTCTATTTTAGGCTGTAAGTCGATTATTTATAGCTGATATTTACTTGCGTATTTTTTTTCCACGAGTTAAATACCTATCTCTTCCACTATGCCTCAGAGTCGGCCAATTTGTCCCGCAGTTGGGACGTGGCAACTGATCGAAACGGATCGTTGCTGCCGATTGCCACTTTGTATGGGCAACCTTAAAGAAATCGGTAAGAAGTTGCGTATATTTCTTAAGGTCATAAAACCTTTTAAATTTATTTCTGTGTTTCAAAGTATGGTTTTTCAGTGTGACTACTTAATTAGTTTGTGTATTTTAGTCAATTTAATTAATTTAGTGCAGTCATATTATCAGAAATTAAGCTTAATGTGAGTTTGGTGATGAGTACACCGACAATTTGATTGGAAGGTATTATCGAACAGCGTCCGGAATCAGGGAAAGCGTATGTTTATGAAATTATTTTTTTAATGGTTGATTACGAACTATTTAGATTAACTACCTAATTTCACAAATAACTTAATGTATTTGTAATTTTATGAGCAATTGCCGAACAACAATAACCTATATATATTATTATAAAACTGCGTTTGAAATGTTCATGTTTTACGACTTTTTGGCATCAAAATAAGGTTTTTGGCAAGACTATTATCAAACAATAATTTTAGATATTTTACGTCAGTATTAGCAAGAACTTTACACATGTACGGTTTTGTAATGGATTCAAGTATTAAATTTAATGATAGATTTGTAGTTATACCACATTGATTACGATTTAAATACTATTTTCAAAATCCGTTCGCGAAATAGGTTCCACATATTTTCCATGTTTCGTTCACCGAACGGCCGTTCGGTAAATGGTACCCATGGTCTCTGCTACCGAACTCATGTTTGCGTTGGCCATGTTTCTATTCGACGTTCATGAGAATATAATCCTTATTACGATAACGGCTAGGTCGATATTTATATGTTTATTTTTTGTGACCATTATTTCAATGCCAGCGCTTTTCAAACTTTAGACATACTTATTGGACGCCTGATAATAGTCTTGGAATGTGGACAAAAAAACTGAATAGGATAATAAAAATAATGAAGCAATAATATTTTATACAGGGTGGTCCGAACCTAGATGTCCAAAAATTTTTTTTAGATTCCTCTCGTCGTGGGCGATTGTGATTTTTTAAACTTTTATCTTTTGTTATGAAATTCCGGGGTTCCCATACAGGGTGGCTAAAAATTAACTACATTCCCATTCCCAGGGAGGTTTTGGGATTATACTGAGCAACTTTTACTATGGGACCAACTCCGAAATCGTGAAAAAAAATTTACCCTTCCATAGAAAATGGACGAGCCAAAATTTATGAAACCGCCAAATTTTTTTAAACACATGCGTACATGTTTTATAATTGTTGCGTACCTTACTTACTGACTTATTTTTCAAAAGTATTTTTCAATAAAAAAGACACGTCAAGATCGCTTACCGTCTTTATAATGCTAAAAAACGAAGCATAGTAGGGATTTAATAGTGAACTACTGAAGTTTGAGCACCACTCAACACCATATTTTCATACAATTATTTCCTAGTTCGGTAATGCGGGCTCCCTATTCGGTATAATGTGCAAATCACGTTTCTTAGTTCGGTAAACGGTACAAACAAGGAAATTGGAAGAAATGACTTTAAAAATGTTTTTAATACACTTCCAATCATTTCAGTAATTTATAGGTATGTTTAAATGAGGACAAATTTATCTATGTTTCTATTTTAGTATTGAACATATTCGTAAGAAAATATCAGAACTAATAAAAAAATTAAACGTAAGTTTAGGGCTTAAGCATTCGGTGAAGCGTACATTTACCTTATAGGTATCTACCTACTGTAAATATTAAATATTTGTAATTTTTTTCATTTTCATCTTTGGCTAGAGGTTTAAATTCAGCTAATAGATTAAAAAAATACTTGGTTCTTGGTCACTTGAAGCATAGGTACGTGGTATAATGAAGTAATGATACTCGTGGTAGTATTTAAGTGCGTTGACGCAGCGGTTTGTGCGCAGCGGCGGCGTGACGTCACACGCGCGGCGCCGTGCTCAGACACAGAATAAATAATAGTACTAGGTACGGAAGACTCACACTATAACAAAACGCGTCTGTTACGATCAGGACAGATATGACCGCTAGGTGGCGACAGCGCCACGCGCGGCTTATGGCTTTCCCCAAAATTGGGGTGGAACGGATGTACTTTTAGCTACCTGTAGCAAAGCGACGAAATTGCGGAGTGAGCCACGCCTGCCTTAGAGCTGTTCCTCACATAATATAGCTCAACCGTTTAACGGCCCGATTCGAATTTTAGGATACGTCAAATATCTGTCTAGATAGGATATGGATTAGATATGTCAGTGTCAAAATTTACGTTTTTGATTGAAGATATGTCACTTCACTTGACACTGACATATAATCGGGCAGTGACGGCCCTATTCGAACTTTAAGATACGTCAATTATTAGATCTAGAAACGATATGGACTAGATAAGTCGGTGTCAAAATAAATCTGCATTTCTTCAAACAAACGTCACTTTTAACACTGACACCTAATCCGTATCGTTTCTAGATCTATTAATTGACGTATCGTAAAGTTCGAATAGGGCAGTGCATAATATGATACTGATACAGGTATTTATTCGCTAGCGTGTGCGTAACTTGCTTTCTATGCATCTCGCTCGTCCTAGCTAGGGTTCTAAGTGACAAAAAAAGGTCGAACCTTTTTTTTCTTGATTAAAGCATGAAACTTGGCACAGTTGTTCCTTATATCAAACCAAGCCGATTTCGATCGGTAGCCCGAAGGAGCCCCCCCTCTGGGGCCGGAGAGGGGGGGGGTCAAAGTACCGCTCGCCCGGCTTCATTCTTAAAATTCTAACAGGCCCCGTTTAGCTAATAGGTCATATTTGGTATCAATTTCGGATAAATCAATAACGTAGAATTCATTTCTGGTATAAAAAATTAGCAATTTGTAGAAAAAAATAAAAAAACCTCAAAATATCTAATTTTTTAAGTTTAATTTTTGTTTCTTATTTATTGTCAGAATTAAACTGCCTGGTTTTTCTACATTGAAAAAATATGATGATAAAGCCTATTTAATGCAGATTTTAAAAACATAACTTTTACATATCTTCATTAAGAGGAAATTGCATAAAAAAAAACTTATATCGTCTCGCGCCGGTGAATATCTTTTTACCGACATCGGAATCGATATAGACAACATCCGAAGTACACACTCTGGAGACCGATTAAAAGTATTGTTTATTGTTGTAGATAGATAAATATAGAAAAGCGTACAAATATTTTCTTATGTGTCGTTCAGTGAAAAAAGGAACCTTGGAAAAAATTATCACAGAGCCTCGCGTTTGTATAGAAGCATACTCGTAGGTATTTAGTTAGTGCCAACCACTCCATGGACTCCATGGTCGCTGTTCTCAATAGGGGATATTACTGCAATGTTCTGCCGCCAAAGTGCAGCACTACCGACTCTAGTAAATTCATAAACTAACTTATACATACTGTACCTTAAACTGTTTTTTGACAAGTTTTCACAGACAATAAAATATGACATTGATGCATCAAGGCGGTTTGTTAACCAGGGCCTATCGGTAAAAGCGAAAATCGAAATTAAGTTATCTGCCTCTTTATCGAATATGCAAGAGTGATAGAGGGATTAGACAACGAAACTTCGATTTTCTTGTTTCGCGGCAGACCCCCAGATTGTTAGTGATTGACAGATAGTGGTAGTGGCGCTACCTACGCAGAGTTTTGCGTAATATTCCCTATTAATAAGAAGTAAACTGTAAGTATTATTTAATCTGCTTACTTATTACATTATACCACACTTTAATGTTGCGTCTTGTGTATTAATGCAATTCCTTCCCCCGACACATGAATGGATACATTTCATAATTCACGTATATATGTCAGTTTCAACCATATTCTGGCCACAGCAGGGTTGTCAGAACAGTTTGGAAACAGTCATCTGCTCCTTGCTTCCATTCCCAAGAAGACGGACTGAGCAACTTTAAAGAGGAACTAACGACTGACCCCCAAGCCCCAAACATATAATTCTATCCTGATAAGGCTGCTTCTCTGTCAACGGGCTTTGCGATCGAAGTGTATAACTGTCCATAGAACCTCTCGATCTCACCTAAAACCTCCGCTTTGCTCGACGCTATGCTGCCATCTTCCCGTTTCAACTTTGTCAGCTGGCTTTGCCCAATAGACTTGTCCTTTGCGAACACTTTGGAGCCTTGGTTTCGCTCAATAGTCTCTTTAATACGGTTAGTATTAAAGAGACGCAGATCATGTCGCAAGGACTTAGATATACGTCTATTGAGCTGCCTATATGACTCCGCGTCATCGGGAGACTGCAACTGTAGCGAGCGTCGTTCAGCCATGAGGTTTAAGGTTTGCTCGGTCAATTTCTGAGGTCTATCTTTACGGCGGGGTCTAAAAAACTTAGACCCTACTGTGTGGACAGTTTCCACTAGCCCGTCGTTGATTTCGTCCACTGAAGCCAAGTTCTCTAGGCAAGCAAAGCGGTTAGAGAGCTCGAGTTGAAAGCTTTCGGGGTTTTGAACATGGGCTCGAGTAGGTCGGAGCGTAGACTTCATCAGGCTGGACCTTTCAAGTTTAATATTGATATTCAGTGTGCCTCTTACGATTCGGTGATCACTACCGGTCTTTACCCTGTTGATCACAGAGACATCACTGAATATCCGTTTCTTGTCGGTCATGATGAAGTCTATCTCGTTTCTCTTCGATCGCAAAGCCCGTTGACAGCTTGGTAGGAGATCCAAGAGCCAAGCTGTCCCGACATTATACCGAAGATATCCCGGACATCAGTCTGTACGAGATTAGGATGGCCCTGAAGCAGCTTAAGAACAACAAGGCGCCGGGCAAAGACGGAATCACTTCAGAGCTTCTGAGAGCGGGTGGAACACCGGTACTTAAAGTCCTCCAGAAGCTCTTTAATTCCGTCTTGTCCGAGGGCATAACGCCTGAAACATGGAATAGAGGCGAGGTGGTGCTGTTCTTCAAAAAAGGTGATAACAACCTATTGAAGAACTACAGACCCATCACGCTTCTGAGCCATGTCTATAAGCTGTTTTCAAGGGTCATCACGAACCGTCTCGAACACAGACTTGATGACTTCCAGCCTCCCGAACAAGCCGGTTTCCGAAAAGGCTATAGTACCATAGACCACATCCATACGCTGCGGCAAGTTATACAGAAGACCGAAGAGTATAACTTGCCATTATGCTTAGCGTTTGTGGACTATGAGAAAGTCTTCGATTCGGTGGAAACATGGGCGGTGCTTGAGTCTCTTCAGCGATGCCATATTGACTATCGGTACATCGAAGTGTTGAAGTGTTTGTATAGTAACGCCACCATGTCGGTCCGAGTACAGGAGCAGAGCACGAGGGCGATTCCATTGCGAAGAGGCGTAAGGCAGGGAGACGTTATCTCTCCGAAACTGTTTACTGCCGTAATGGAAGACGCCTTCAAGCTCCTGGAATGGGAAGGACTTGGCATCAACATCAACGGCGAATACATACATCACTCACCTTCGGTTTGCCGACGATATCGTAGTCATGGCAAAGTCGATGGAGGAACTCAGCATGATGCTCGATGACCTCAACCGAGTTTCACAACGGGTGGGCTTGAAAATGAACATGGACAAGACGAAACTTATGTCAAATGCCAATGTTGTGCCCATCCCAGTCTCTGTTGGGAACTCGGTACTCGAAGTTGTTGACTCGTACATCTACCTAGGACAAGTAGTCCAATTAGGTAGGTCCAACTTCGAGAAAGAGGTCAACCGCCGAATCCAACTCGGTTGGGCAATGGGCAGCGTTCGGGAAACTACGTAATGTCTTTTCGTCCGACATACCTCAGTGCCTCAAGACGAAAGTCTTTAATCAATGTGTGTTACCAGTGATGACTTACGGCTCCGAAACGTGGTCTTTCACTATCGGCCTCATCTCAAAACTCAAAGTCGCTCAACGAGCTATGGAGAGGGCTATGCTCGGAGTTTCTCTACGTGATCGAATCAGAAATGAGGAGATCCGTAGACGAACTACAGTCACCGACATAGCCCACCGGATTAGCAAGCTGAAGTGGCAATGGGCAGGCCACATTGCACGCAGAGAAGATGGCCGATGGGGTCGAAAAGTGCTCGAGTGGAGACCACGGACTAGCAAGCGCAGCGTAGGACGTCCACCCACAAGATGGACAGACGATCTTGTTAAGGTCGCCGGAAGACGCTGGATGCGGGTCGCTTCCAACCGGCACGTATGGAGGTCCAAGGGGGAGGCCTATGTTCAGCAGTGGACGTCTTATGGCTGAGATGATGATGATGATGATAATGTAATAAAAATATTTAATAATACTTACAGTTTACTTCTTATTCATTGAGAATAGCGACCATGGAGTCCATGGAGTGGTTTACACTAATTAAATACGAGTATGCTTCTATACAAACGCGAGGCTCTATGATAATTTATTCCTAGGTCCCTTTTTTTACTGAACGACACATAAAAAATAGTATTTGTACACTTTTCTATCTTTATAATAGGATCTATAAAGGATCTACAACAACAAACAATACATTTAATCGGTCTCCAGAGTGTGTACTTCGGATGTTGTCCATAACGATGCCGATGTCGGTAAAAAGATATTCACCGCGCGAGACGATATAAGATTTTTTTTATGCAATTTTCTTTTAATAAAGGTAAGGAAAAGTTACGTTTTTAAAATCTGCATTAAATAGGCTTTATTGTCATATTTTTTATATGTAGAAAAACCAGGCAGTTTAATTTTGATACTAAATAAAAAATAAATATTACACTTGAAAAATTAGATTTTTTAATTTTTTTTAAATTTTTTTCTACAAATTGCAATTTTTTTATATCAGAAATGAATTCTACGTTATTGATTTATCCGAAATTGATACCAAATATGACCTATTAGCTTAACGGGGCCTGTTAGAATTTTAAGAATGAAGCCGGGCGGAGCGGTACTTTGACCCCCCCTCTCGGGCCCCAGAGGGGGGGCTCCTTCGGGCTACCGATCGAAATCGGCTTTATTTGATATAAGGAACAACTGTGCCAAGTTTCATGCTTTAATCAAGAAAAAAAAGGTGTTTGCACTTAACATCCTCACTATCCAGACGTGGATGTAGTTAACCTTTAAAGGATGACTCACGCTAGACCGGGCCGTACCCGGGCCGAGGTGTCCCACATGTCATTTTTAGGGTTCCGTACCCAAAGGGTAAAACGGGACCCTATTACTAAGACTTCGCTGTCCGTCCGTCCGTCCGTCCGTCTGTCTGTCACCAGGCTGTATCTCACGAACCGTGATAGCTAGACAGTTGAAATTTTCACAGATGATGTATTTCTGTTGCCGCTATAACAACAAATACTAAAAATATAAAGATTTAAATGGGGCTCCCATACAACAAACGTGATTTTTGACCAAAGTTAAGCAACGTCGGGAGTGGTCAGTACTTGGATGGGTGACCGTTTTTTTTTTGCTTTTTTTTTTGTTTTTTTTTGCATTATGGTACGGAACCCTTCATGCGCGAGTCCGACTCGCACTTGCCCGGTTTTTTATGTCGTCAGATCGCTGATACCGTGCTTTCCATAGAAAACGAAGCGCCGGAAGCTCCGGCCCCGCCCTGGCTCGGTCTATTGTGAGTCAACCTTAATGGCGAACAAATAATAATAAAAATTCAGCCTATATAAGTCCCACTGCTGGGCACAGGCCTCCAGGCCTCCTCTCAATCGCAAGTGGGCATGGGCTGTAGTCCCCACGCTGGCTCAATGCGGATTGAGGACTTCACATACACCTTTTGAATTTCTTCGCAGATGTATGCAGGTTTCCTCACGATGGTGAACAAAATAATAGTATAAAAACAAAAATGATATGTCATTTTCATGGTACGTAATAATATGCTGTATATAATCATACTCAAATTGTAATTTACCCTCTCAAAGGCATAAAAAAGTAACTCATAATACAGACAACAGCACAAGTAGGTAAATGCAATGCTGACTTTAATACAACATAGAAGTAGCATCCTATATAAGTGGTATACGCGTGCCTCCGTGAGGGACAAAACATACGCAAAGCGACAATATTAAAAACACGTTTAAACATTCCTAACAACATACCAAAAACAATCTACGTAATTCGGTCGGGTTATTTGTTGCCCACCATAAACCATACTAAATTTTTGGTGGGGAACAAACAAAAAGTGAGACTGTGACAAGGACAAGCAATAATACCGCTTTCTCTGCTACTCCTACTGAAAGTTCCATAAAGTGCATCTCGTTCGGTCGTTTGGCCCCTCCCCCCCATGTCCTCTCTGCTTCACAAGCAGCAACACTAACTGTAGGTACATCGGTGGACCTTATTACAATAGGCATAAGGTCCACCTATGTACAGTTCATAGCGTGGGCGATGGTATTACCTGCACTTTACCAGCCACTCATTCTTCGATCTTAGACCTTATGACTTTGTAATAAGACTCAATATTGCTTGTTAACAGGATAACAGGTTAGCTGAAGTCCTACCGCGAACACCGAAGTTCACAATTTATTCTCTGTCTCCCTAATTACGCCTTAATTGGAGTAAAAGAGAAACATGCCGGCATATTGTGAACTTCTGTATTCGCGGTAGGCCCTCTCGTAAAACATTACTACACATACACAACACGTTAGTATATGACAATCCTCCGACACGAACGCTCGTGTGTGCGAGAAAATAAATAATAAAAATATAAACAAAATTATACACAAACATTACAAAAAGTAGTGAAAAAAGTTAAAGAAAAACTATTGAAAAACTATTGTGTTTTTGTGATACTGTGTTTTAAGTGAATCATTAATCGTAAGTGTGTTATTTTTAATACTTTGTCGATTTATGGTATATAAGGTAAGGTGGGGTCAGACTAACATGGTTTATTTTGTTCGGGGCAAAACAAACAGTATGAGGATTCCATACCAGTGATAGTCTTACCCCGATGATAATCTTACCCCTACCCCTTATTTTTCTGATTTATCACAACTGACGCATTTTTTCTGTTATAACAAGGAAAAACGCAATTTTCTGTAATTTCCTTGGACACGTTACAGAGTAAATTTAAAATACCGAAAATCCATATAACAATATGGTTTATCGACGTGATAAAATAACTGTCACTTTTTAACACCGCGTGATAGAAAGTGACAGACACCGTTTTATCACGCTGTCACGTAGACAAAAACGACCATCATATCAGTGCAGTACTATAACCAGGCGTGGCTCACTCCGCGATTTCGTCGCTTTGCTACAGGTAGCTAAAAGTACATCCGTTCGGCCCCAATTTTGGGGTTTGCCATAAGCCGCGCGTGGCGCTGTCGCCACCTAGCGGCCATATCTGTGCTGATCGTAACAGACGCGTTTTGTTAGAGAGTGAGTCTTCTTGTACTTAGTACTATTATTTATTCTGTGCTATAACTATGGTCCCCAAGTCCGTAACTGGTAGTATAAATTTGCAAATAATTGACACCTAACCATTTGACCAAAAACAAAAATATATGTACCTATTCAAGGGTTATACATGTCTATGCTTATGTTTAGGGTTCTATTCTAACCTGCTGAAGCCTCAAACAGAGACAAATGTTATTTTTCCTGTTTTTTTTTTATATCTGTACAAAAAAGTGTTTAACTACTACTACTACTACAAGAGGATCAAGAATAATCCTATTGAAATATAACATGCCAAATATGAAATATCCATTTTACAATTTTCATCATCATCGTCATATCAGCCAGAGGACGTCCACTGCTGGACATAAACGTCCCCCATAGAGTGCTACAATGACCGGTCTTGCGCCACCCGCATCCAGCGGACTCCCGCGACCTTTACCAGGTCGTCTGCCGTATTCGAACTTCAAGATATTCACAAGAGACGACACGTACTAGATCCATTCTAGATACGTTATAGTTTAGATATCAACTATGTAGTTCACTTTTGCAGCGCAATTCGGGCAACCAATGTCACTTTTACGTTAGATAGAGTAAGATATCTATTAGATATGAATTGGATCTCTAAGTCATATCCTGTGGAAATCGTTCAAGAGTATCTCCAGAACGCGCACCCAACAACAACAAAGGTTAGATCTTAAACATATCGTTATCGTAACTTGGTGATGTCTAAAAGATGTCTAATAGATGTCTATTTCAAAATCCGAATCGGGCCCCGTCAGTCCACCAATGTTTTCCAATTTTACTGCTAAATAAGGACTCAATTTCTTATCTGAATCTCCTAAAAAACATACAAATACTGTAACGATATAAATTCACTAATATTGGTTCTACCGTTCAAAATCTTGAACCTACATAATATAGGGAGGGTTAAACAAATAACTCTCCTTTTTTGCCGCAATCGGGTAAAAACCAACATACTGCCCTATTCGAACTTTAAGATACGTAGATCTAGAAACGATATGGATTAGACATGTCAATGTCAAAAGTGAAATTTTTGTTTGAAGAAACGTCACATTTGACACTGACATATCTAATCCATATCGTTTCTAGATCTATTAGCTGACGTATCTTAAAGCACAGAATAAATAATAGTACTACCGTACAGAAAGGAAACTTCCTACAAAACCGAAGTTTGACAGCGGTTCAGGGTCGAATCATGCTATCCCTTCCTAATATATGGCACTATCCCTTTCGGCTATTTAGGGTTGTCAAAATTCAAGTGATTATCTTATCTGTGGTCGTGTACGCCAAAGGAAGTCAAGTGGTGCCAACCCTAATAATTGCTCGGAGCAATGCTGAGCCGAGCGGAGCCGAGTTTGGCCGATCTCAGGAGTTTCGCACCCCTGCTTAAAGTTCGAATAGGGCCGATATTCGAACCACTAATATACTTTATCCCCACCCACTTATCCAAAGTGGCCCTGACCTGGAAGATGCCCGGCAAACGGAAACATGGTCGCCCTAAATCGACTTGGCGCCGTTCTGTGGAGCCAGAGCTGGGTGTATTGGGGATGGGGTGGGAGGAGGCCCAAGCTGCCCAGGACCGGAGTCAGTGGAAGAAAAAGATTCGAGCCCTACACCCCAGCAGGGGGTAACAGGATGGAAAGAAGAAGAGAATATACTTTATATATATAACACAAAACAAGATATCACAACACGCAAATGACGCGATTAAGCAAGAATTTTCAAGTTATTACGTACCATTGTTGTTTATAACGTGACATCAATTAAATAACAATTAGACATTGTGTTTGTAAAAAAATAATTGTATCCACGTTTTCTCAGTCGCATAGGCTGTTTTAGGTTTAAGTGTCAGTGGCTGGTATTTTTCCAAATTGCACATATTTTCTGAGCGTGAGCATAGAATAAATAATAGGTACAGAAGACTCACTCTCTAACAAAACGCGTGTTACGATCAGGACAGTAATGGCCGCTAGGCGGCGACAGCGCCACGCGGGGCTTATGGTTATAGCCACCAAAATTGGTGTGGAACGGATGTATTGTACCTACCTGTAGCAAAGCGACGAAATCGCGAAGTGAGCTCTCATTGGTTAAATGTGGTTGAATGTTGAATCAAGCAGTGACAGTGACAACCACACGAAGATTCCGAGATTCGAAACACGTTGGGTTTTAAAACCACTACAAAAGTAGCCATTACTCGGAACTGCATGTGCCGCTGATATAAATAGCGTTGATTCTGCGCTAGAAACGATGCATTCGGAGCTAAAATGAATGAATGACCCCTATTTGCAAATAGGGGTTATTTTAGCTCCGAATGCATCGTTTCTAGCGCAGAATCCGAGTAATGGCTACTTTCGTCTATACGCTGATATAAAAACCATTCATATAGATATAAGGTACATATAGTTACAGACATATAAGCCACCGCATCGTGACAATGACGTCGTTATATACATATATCTGGTTTTTGATATTATTAGATTTTTTAAAGATGTTCACCTTACGTTTCACATCAAAATATATCTTTACATGTGTAAAGGATCGGAATGGAATCTTTTTTTATTGGTGGATTTTGACAGCAGATTTCAAAAAAATGTCTCATCACGGTGCTGCCATCTAGTGAAAATCTCGATCGCGCAAACCTTCATTCGTGCTTTGCTCTTAATCTTAAGCTGCGTCACGGAATAAATAATAGTACATACTAGGTACAGAAGACTCACTCTAACAAAACGCGTCTGTTACGATCAGCACAGATATGGTCGCTAGGTGGCGACAGCGCCACGCGCGGCTTATAATATGGCTTTCCCCAAAATTGGGGCGGAACGGATGTATGTATTTAGCTACCTGTAGCAAAGCGACGAAATCGCGGAGTGAGCCACGCCTGGCTGCGTACAGATTGCGCGCACAATGGTACGCGTAGTCGGTTTCGCGTGTCCTGGAACACCATGTCTGTACTTGCAGTTGCAGCTACGCGTACAAGCGAACCGCCATAGTCGGGTTTTGGTATTACAATGTACGCGTGGACTGCGTAATATCCCGACTACGCGTAACACAGGAACGAACTGTCCTTAAGCCTCCTCCACACTCGTGCGTGAATCGCGGCGCGAAGCCGCGAACGCGAGTGTGGCGTCGATTTTCGCAGACAGCGAAATCGACTCCACACTCGCGTTCGCGGCTTCGCCCGCGATTCACGCGCATAGTCTGGAGGGGGCTTCACGTAGCTTCAACCAATAAAATGTGACGTTATCTATGAAAAGGGACCTTATTGTCGATGGCGCTTATGCCATTATTAGCGATGCTCCGAGATAAATACAATGCCGCGCGACGCTGTGCGGCGTAAGCGCCATCGACAATAAGGTCCCTTTTCATAGATAATGCCCTAAATTGATCTACTGAAGCCTACCAGAACCTCGAAAATCTCGCAAATTGACGGTCTTTGTTTTCAATTGTCTCTAGTAACAACCAAGTACCCGTAGTGTCCGCGGCAAGGTCAGTATCTCGTTATCTGTGTAAGCTCGTGGGCGGATGTCCGGTATGTTATACTTATGTATGATATTTATATGCAAAAAAGTATTTATTTATAGCTATTCTGATAAGTCAGTTATAATGCCGTCATTACAAACTGGAAATTCGAAGAACGGACATGTTATTATTAGAGGGCGGAGTACCGGTGGCAAATTTCACACAAAAGGTATGGAGTCGTTTTTATAATTATTATTTTAGGCTTGAATAATAAAATTATTCATTTACCTAATGTACTTAGTATGGTACCTACTCGTAAATTGGAAGTAAGTACTTAACACTATGCACTAAAATTCCGATAGAAGAAAGTTTTCTGGTAATAGATATAGTTAGGACTATTTTAAGGAAGAGAAACCGAAATGCGAAATAAACTCGAATTGGTTCTAGATAGAAACCCAGATGCTGACGAATTAAGGAATATGATTACAATGGAAAATTATAAACAAGTCCTTAAACATGCAACCATGACATCGGTAGATGTAGAGCGATCGTTTTCCACTCATAAATGGATCTTCAATAAATTAAGAAACCGATTCACTCCGAAAAACCAGGAACATGTGGCCATAGTCCAGTCATTTTATAACATGGATACGCACTTAAGTGTAGATTGTGAGGAGGACCTCGAACACATAATTCCAGTCCTCAATTGTAATTGAATGGTCTTGAAAATAATATATCGTTTGGCAGGTATAACTTCTTAGTCTAGTATTTAGTACCTAATGATAATGTTTTGATAAGAAAACATATTATTATGTATTATAGATATTAACAATATATTACATTATATTTGTATGCTCGTAAGATAATTTCTATAAGTTCCTAAAAAATATTATGCAAAATTAATCATTTATTCGTTATTTATTTAATCATAAGAATACTTAGGCGACTCCATACATTTAGTGTAAAATTTGCCACCGGTACTCCGCCCTCTAGTTATTATATATATGTCGGCGGCCGATCTTAAGATTAGGCATATCGTGAAATTCCTAGGCATATCGTGAAACGTGTAAATCTTTGACTCGTTCCCTGAGTCGACGGAGCCCTGCTACGCGGGGCTCCTATTTCTGGGCAGTTTGCCCTTCGGGCATCTGAAGCAACCTAACGAACCTATCCTACCTATATATTGGCTACCTATATAGAGTCCGCTCTATGTAAATAAATTTGTATGAAATGAAGTAATTTATGTAATTTTAAATGGCTATAATTACCTTATTCTTATTATAATGGAATCAATAAAAACGGACGAATTAAGGCTCAAATAAATCTTTTACGTTGCCATTTCAGAATCCCTAGTGTAGATTTTCATGTCATTGCGTGACGTGACGTACGCGTTTGCGTTAAGTCTCATTTTGTATGGTATTTAAAACCTCTAGCCGCCCAGACGTCAAACCTTGCCAAGCAAAATTAAATTTTATTTTGTCAACGCAAAGTTCAAATTAGAATGGAACAGGAGACCTTTTTATAGGTCTCTGGGCGGCTAGAAGTTAAACAGCGCACCAAGCGGGACGTTTTGGAATCACAAAATCCCCAAACGCGTACGTCACGCTATCGAATGGAATTTACAATAGGGGTACAGTTGAATGCACCCAAAGCAGTTATACGGGTGTTTGCATTTTCGCAAGGTAATATATATAGGTACTTTTATCAGCTTATTAATATGTACCCGGAATGGAGTTTCCGTAAGGCGCGAGTAGGGTCCAACCTGAAATATGCGGCAGATTCCTGCAGCTGACCTGTCTCCACACGTATTGGCTCGCCTTTCCTGTGGCATAAGACAGTGAAGCCGAGAGGGTAATGCAGGTGCTGGGCATCCCTGCGTTTCCTTAATTCCGTCCCAGGCGGTGTAATGTATGTTACACCATAAATCGTCTGCAATAGACGTAAAGGCCAATGAATATGTACATTGTAAAATCATCATCTTTCGCGCGTTACTAAAAGTATCACTACAGTGGCGCCACATCAATCGGATCAAGTGAAAACAGGACTCCTATTCGACAAGCGACGTTTGACGTATCGTGTTGATCTCCCGTTGATGTGGGAAAAATCATAAGTTCTCGAATACGTACAATGTCAAAATTTGACATTAACAATCCACAGTTAGGGTGACAAGCAAACCAAACCGAACCACCCTTAGTTTAGAGTTGAGTTTTGGTTGTATCAAATGATATTATCCACAGTTGATGGAATCAACACTCCGTATGCAATAAAATCAACTGTTGATTTGACGTGGATGCGAAATCTGACAGTTGTACATGTCGAATTTGGCCGCAGGGCAAGTGATTGTCGTATCTGTTACGAAGTAACTATACCTCGTTTTTTTTAGCATTAGAAAAAAGGTAAACAATCTTGATGTGTCTTTTAATTGAAAAACACATTTTAAAAATAAGTTACGGCAAATATGTAACAATTATGAATCTAATACGATCATTTCCCATATAACCATTCCAGTCGCAGAATCATCAAAGTGGTAACTAAATGTCAGATGTGTCGTAACAGAGTCCACACAATGTGTCTAGAATTGTTTCGAAACAAAGTGTCGTCGCCGTGTGTACACTTTTCCGTAACAAGGTGTCGACACATTTGTGTGCACTTTGCGTGCGGTTTGCGACTAAATCTGACAGCAAATTTGTGACAGCAAATGTCAATATAAAATACCTCTTGAAAACCAAGGTTTGTCAAAGTACTATTAGTGTCTCGTGTGCTCGTAAGTAATTCTAGTAAGTCATCATGGGCGATGCAAATGATAATAATCGACCAAAACCATATAAACATCCAACACCCGTCAACCTTTTACGGAAAAGTTTTTAAAGAAATGCAATAAGCTACTTAGGTCAGCCAACGAATGCTCCAAAAAGTTGTAGAGGGAAATGCTCGGAACACAATTTTTGACTCTGTAACTTGGTTTGGACAAGTTAGGAGGTGAACATATCAAAAGTCCCCGGCCGTAGCCCTTGAGCGGGGGGAAGAGAGGGGGCTTTGAAGGTCCCATTTTTCGGTTTTTCGATTATATCTCGGAAACTATGCATCTTAGCGACATGGCCACTTATACAAAATGAAAGTTAATTTAATTTGTTACAAGTTTATTCAGTCAATTTTTCGATATGTTGAATAGTTTTTGAGATATCCGCTCTTGAAAGTTTATTTAGGGCTCTCAATTTTATCTTGATATATCTACATCGGTGAAGGTGCTAGGCCGTGTATGGTATCGTTTTCGTATAAATCTGGGTTGCTGAATCCATTTAGGGTATCACATTGACACCATTCCACAAAATTAAAAAAAATCTTTTTAGGGTTCCGTACCTCAAAAGCAAAAAACGGAATCCTTATAGGATCACTCGTGCGTCTGTATGTCTGTCCGTCTGAATACACAAAATAGTTCTTTACCTATAGATGACAGGAAAACCTATTAGAAATGTGTAGTCAAGCGCGAGTCGGACTTAATGTACGGAACCCTTAATACGCGAGTCCGGCTCGCACTTGGCCGGTTTTTTTTAAACTCCTCTTGACGCTTATCCGCTGAACCGATTTCGTTGAAATTTGGTATAGAAATAGTTTGCGTCCCGGAACAGGACATAGGATAGATCTTATAACCAAAATCATCTTTTGAAGGTGTGAAAAGTGGCGTGGAAATTTGTACGGGAAATCAATAACCGCTGAACCGATTTATATTAAATTTGGGATGGTCTACATCTTTGATTTAGTTAAAAATGATAAAAAAACATGACTTCAAACCTAAACTTAA
The DNA here is from genome assembly GCF_963556715.1 of Cydia fagiglandana. Taxonomy (NCBI): domain Eukaryota; kingdom Metazoa; phylum Arthropoda; class Insecta; order Lepidoptera; family Tortricidae; genus Cydia; species Cydia fagiglandana. The sequence goes on from NC_085957.1 coordinate 6,663,198, forward strand.
ACAGTATTAACTTCAAGAAGTCAATTCTGAATTCCCCCCTACACCTCATTTCACACCTTTAAAGGATGATTTTTGAGATAACTTATTATGTCCTGTCTCGGGACTCAAAATATATGTGTAAGTACTAAATTTAAATTAAAACTGTTCAGCAGTTTAAGCGTGAAGAGTAGTTTAAAAGAAAGTATTTTAATAAGTTTATATGTTTTTACTTTGGAATGGTGTCAATGTGATACCATAACTAAATTTGGTACTGCGAATTTATACGAAAACGATACCAATCACGGCCTCGTAGCTTTACTGTTGTAGAAGTCAAAATAAAATTGAGAGCCCTAAATTCTTATTACTTGGCCAACCTTGTGTAGAAGGAAAAGGAAAAATAAAAGTCTTCGGCAGGAATATAAGACACAAATATAATTTTTTTTTGCGTTACTATTTCAATCATCAAATATAAACATACCTTGATTATATTATATTATTCTAGTGAGATCCTCATAGATAAACAAAAACATTTACTTAAAAAATTACAAGGTCGAAATGTCACGGAACTTGTGAGAGTAATGTGAAAAATAAAAACTTTTATGACAAAAAAATCTGGACTCAATTTAAGAAGCATCCAATTGCGTCGAGGAATCATCTGTATTTTTGCTTGTTTCATTACCTCCTCGCTTCTTTTTTGTCCTTTGTATTCTGTAGCAATTTGTTAGATCTGAAAATAAACATAACTTGCGTCGTCACGGATGTTGATTTTTAGGTTTTAGGGAGTGCAGAATTCGAAAACGATGATCATTTTATAATCCAAGATGGCGGCTACGTATTTTGTCATAAAAGTCGTCATGAATATCGTTTTATAGGTTTTAGGAAGTGCCGATTTCGAAAATGATGACCAGTTTGGAATCCAAGATGTGTGCCGTGCACTTTGTCATAAAAGTCGTCATGGATATCGTTTTATAGGTTTTAGGGAGTGCAGAATTCGAAAATGATGACCATTTTGGATTCCAAGATGTCTGCCGTGCACTTTGTCATATAAGCCGTCATAGATGTTGATTTATAGGTGTTAGGAAGAGCAGATTTCGAAAATGATGACCATGACCAATAAAACGACATCCATGTCGACTTTTAACATAGTGCATGGCCGCCATCTTGGATTCCAAAATAGTTATTATTTTCGAAATCTGCGCTCCCTAAAACCTATTAAACGACAGCCATGACGACTTTTATGACATACTGCATGGCCGCCATTTTGGATTCCAAAATGGTCATCATTTTCGAAATCAGGGCCCCCTAAAACCTATAAAACGACACCCATGACAACTTTTATGACATAGTGCATGGCCGCCAATTTGGATTCCAAAATGGTCATCATTTACGAAATCAGGACCCCCTCAAACCTATAAAACGACACCCATGACAACTTTTATGACATAGTGCATGGCCGCCATTTTGGATTCCAAAATGGCCATCATTTTCGAAATCTGCGTCCCCTAAAACCTATAAAACGACATCCATGACGACTTTTATGACATAGTGCATGGCCGCCATTTTGGAATCCAAAATGGTCATCATTTTCTAAATCTGCGCCCCCCAAAACCTATAAAACGACACCCATGACGACTTTTATGACATAGTGCATGGTCGCCATTTTGGATTTCAAAATGGTCATCATTTTCTAAATCGGGTCCCCCTAAAACCTATAAAACGACATCCATGACGACTTTTATGACATAGTGCAAGGCCGCCATTTCGGAATCAAAAATGGTTATCATTTTCGAAATCTGCGCCCCCCAAAACCTATAAAACGACACCCATGACGACTTTAATGACATAGTGCATGGCCGCCATTCTGGATTCCAAAATGGTCATTATTTTCGAAACCGGGGCCCCCTAAAACCTATAAAACGACATCCATGACGACTTTTATGACATAGTGCATGGCCGCCAATTTGGATTCCAAAATGGTCATCATTTTCGAAATCAGGACCCCCTCAAACCTATAAAATGACACCCATGACAACTTTTATGACATAGTGCATGGCCGCCATTTTGGATTCCAAAATGGCCATCATTTTCGAAATCTCTTCTCTTCCTCTTCCTTGTCGTATCCTCATGGCTGAGGGACGTGACGAATGTGGACACTTTTCACCAGCGCTCTCCAAGCCACTCTGTCTTGGGCCCAGTGCATGCTAGCCTGCAATGTGGCGTTTGTCTCTGACGTTATTCTGTCCGCCCAACGCGTGGCCATACGTCCACCCCTACGCTTCCTTGCCATACGGCCAGTAATAAGGAGCTTTTCCAGGCTATCTGGCCCTGCCCTGCTCAGATGGCCGAAGAAACCAAGTACACGTTGGGAGCAAACAGTGGAGAGCCTCGTTGTAATGTTAAGTTCGTCGAAAATTGATGCATTTGTACGGCGTTCAGTCCATGAGATCCGGAGCATTCTCCGCTAGCACCACATCTCGAACGCATCTATCCTGCGACGGGTTTCGGTTTTGATGGTCCAGGTTTCGGACGCGTATAAGAAGATCGAGAAAACAAGGGTCCGCATTAGTCTGATCTTTGTTTTGCGGTTTATGCTTCTGTTATCCCATATTTTCTCGAGTCTTTTCACCGCAGCTTTGGCCATCTGTGCTCTTCTAACTACCTCTGGGCCGCATTCCCCATCGTCACTTATTTGAGATCCCAGGTACACAAACTTGTGAACCACCTCCAGATCGTGCAACTCGTATGTTCTCTGCGCTTTACCAGGGCGGTCAATAAACATCAACTTTGTCTTACTTCTGTTGATTTTAAGACCATACTCATTGCTGACGAGCTCAATCCTTCGCAGCAACAGTGCAAGTTCGTTTTCAGAGGCACCTATTATAGTCGTGTCATCTGCAAAACGGAGGTTACTGATTTTTTGGCCACCAACCTGGATACCCCCCTCCCAGCCTTCCAATACCCTTCTCATTATGTGTTCACCGATGAGATTGAACAGCTGCGGTGACAGGATACAACCTTGCCGCACTCCTCGTTCAGCTCTAAAGGGTTGTGACACAGTGTCCTCTATCCGCACTCTAGACTCGCTGCTCAAGTATAGGTTTTGCACAAGAAAGATTAGGTGCTGCGGTATCCCCATTTCGCCCATTACTCCGAACATTTTACCCCAGTTGATGCAATCAAAAGCCTTTGCGTAGTCAATCAAGCACATAGCCATAAAGACGTCGTGCCCTCTGCATTTCTCAATCAATTGCCTCACGTTGAGTATTTGCTCCCGAGTACCTCTACCCCTTACAAATCCTGCCTGCTCCCTGGGTATTTACCTGGCAATATAGTTCTCTAGCCGCTTGTTCAGGATTCGCAAGAAGACTTTGCTGGCATGTGATATGAGCGATATGGTGCGGTAATTTTCACATTTGCGCGTAGAACCTTTCTTGTGCAGGGGTACTACTGTGGATTCGGTCCAGTCCTCGGGCCATACGCCTGTTCTCCAGACCTTCTCGCAGATCTTGTGCATGATTTTCCGCCCTTCGACACCTATACTTTTCAGCATCTGTGCCGTTATGCCATCGCTACCGCAAGCATTGAGCTTCAGCATCTGAATAGCTGATTCGACCTCACTTAGAAGAATGTCTGGTTCCTTTTCTACGTAATCCCTTGGATTTGTGTCTTCCTTTCGAAATCTGCGTCCCCTAAAACCTATAAAACGACATCCATGACGACTTTTATGACATAGTGCATGGCCGCCATTTTGGAATCCAAAATGGTCATCATTTTCTAAATCTGCGCCCCCCAAAACCTATAAAACGACACCCATGACGACTTTTATGACATAGTGCATGGTCGCCATTTTGGATTTCAAAATGGTCATCATTTTCTAAATCGGGGCCCCCTAAAACCTATAAAACGACATCCATGACGACTTTTATGACATAGTGCATGGCACTCGCTAAAACCTATAAATCGACACCCATCTCGACTTTTATGACAAAGTGTTTGGCTACCATCTGCGTGCAAGACATTTCTATTATTTTTACGTACAAAAATGGCCCCCTGTCAACTTCCAACCGAGATTTAATCGATAATTTATTCGATTAATATTCAGATTAATTCAATTTCAATCTATGTTAGGTCGACTAAACTAATCGCGATTAAAATTTGAGGATTAACTTTTTTTATGCCATTAATTAGTCGAATAAACAGTTAATCTATTAAGTCCCATCTCTGACCACGGCATTTTTACACTTTGAGAATATCTGAAAACAAATGAACACAAGGAGCCATTTTGCAAATCCAGTAACTTTGTTATTACTTTTGACAGCGCGTGTCATGTGTCTACACAGAGTCGACACAAAGTCGAAACATTTGCGACTACTTTGTGACTGCAATATTTCTCAGCCTTAAACCATATTTATACATCATAATTAACAAGTTTTGTAGTATGTAAAGCGTTATTTCTGTTATTTAAGTATAGTATACGCATCGAAGTACTAAAACTGCATCAAATAATATAGTTATGAACACAGGCACTGAGAAGTAAACAATTTCATTTCCGGCTAAACTAAAACAATGTGGTGGCGCGTTGATTATATTACACTTAGTTTATCAAATCACTCGAGCAGTTTAATTCCCCATATAGTAGAAGAGCCGGCCGCAAATTTTCTAACCGACTTGATACCACGATGAAATACACAATGGGAAACCATAAAAGTGATGCTAAGTCCGAATTCGATAGTCTGCCACGGCGGAACTTGCCGAAAGTACGAAAAAGAAGGCCACTTCCGGTGCGAAAAAAGGGGGCTGATTTAACCCATCTGATACCGAAATAATAGTTATGGCAGCAGTTAGAAATTTACATGTAGACACATAAAAGCGAAGTCTGCCAGTATTTTTTTTGCCGGAAGTGCTTGGCAGACGCTCTCAAAGGTGGCCAGCGGGACCCCTAATTTAACCCATCTGATACCACCATGAAACCAATTCCAGTCGGTAGGTATGAACCCTCATGTCAGGAATATATAAGTCTGCCAAGGCTTTTCCTGCCGAAACACCTTGGCAGACGAGATTATGTAAGCAAGGTCGGCATCGGTTACCCTACACTAACCCATCTGATACCACCATGAAACCAATTCCAGTCGGTAGGTACGAACCCCCATTTTAGGAATATATAAGTCTGCCAAGGTTTTTCCTGCCGAAACACCTTGGCAGACGAGATTATAAACAAGATGACCATCGGTTACCGTACACTAACCCATCTGATACCGCCATGAAACCAATTCCAGTCGGTAGGTATGAACCCTCATTTCAGGAATATATAAGTCTGCCAAGGCTTTTCCTGCCGTAACACCATGGCAGACGAGATTATGTAAGCAAGGTCGGCATCGGTTACCCTACACTAACCCATCTGATACCACCATGAAACCAATTCCAGTTGGTAGATATGAACCCCCATTTTAGAAATATATAAGTCTGCCAAGGTTTTTCCTGCCGAAACACCTTGGCAGACGAGATTATAAGCAAGATGACCATCGGTTACCGTACAGTAACCCATCTGATACCACCATGAAACCAATTCTAGTCGGTAGGTATGAACCCTCATTTCAGGAATTTATAAGTCTGCCAAGGCCTTTCCTGCCGAAACACCTTGACAGACGAGATTATGTAAACAGCATCCACATACGAGGGATCCGTATTTTGGGATTATACAGATTACGGACATTTTTAATAGCTGTAGGCTTATTTATTACTTTATGCTTATACATATTTGTATATTATTATGTTATTAATAAAATATATTTATAATTTATTAAACCTAAACTTAATACATTGGGAATTCATTACCTGCTTACGGCAGTAGTAGGGATAAGTGGGTCAGTTCTGGCTCACTGAGCCAGGCCAACAGTCCCTCCCCCTTTTTTCCCTTGTTGAGGCCCTGCAACCTTGCCTTGAACCCAAACTAATGTCATTGTAGCTCGAATCTAACCTAATCTATTTTTATTGCTTTTAGAATATTTCAATTATCTACTTTTGCAAAGTTAAAGGTTGAAATCTCTATTTCGCAAAATGGAATTTTAATGTGACTTTAATGTATGTGCAGTCTACTTAGTAATTGGGTTTAAAGATATAAAAACACACATTTATTTCCTATCCTAAGTATCCTATCCTAAGTTTATTCAAATAATATTCTGAACATATATAGTAATTAGACTGGTCATATTTTTCATAAAATCTATTTCGACTGGCAAAGCATATAACTTTTTGGCAACCGGGTTTTTTAACCTAATTAGATCCCGCTGAATCCGAATTTGCCGGTTGCTCGATCGAAATCTTGACCGGAAGTGAGATATTTGACATTAAAGGTCCCTTTTTTTCGTTTTTCGTAAATAACTCTTAAACGGTGGCACATAGCAAAAAATGTTCTATAACATAAGTATTCTGCATAAAATTGCCTACAAGAAAGATTCAGTACAATTTTTCGCTAGGATCAATATTCAAAGAGATTTTAACGCGGGAAATTTAATTATAATCACTTCTAAGGTCCCGTTTTTTAGGTTTTCGTAAATAACTCATAAACGGTGGCCAATATCAAAAAATGTTGTTAGACGTTAATAATCTACACAAAATTTTGAACAAAAAAGATTCAGTATACTTTTCGCAGGGATCAATATTTAAAAAGATAATAAAGAGGGAAAGTTAATTATAATAAATTCTAAGGTTCCTTGTTTTTATTTTTTCGTTAATAATTTGAAAAGTATGACTCATAGAAAAAAAAATCTTATACATAAATAATAAACGTAAAATTTCCTACAAGAAACATGCAGAACACTTTTCGCTAGGATCAATATTTAAAAAGACAAAGCAGCGGGTAAGTTAATTATAATCAATTTTAAAGTCCCTTTTTAGTTTTTTGTAAATAACTCGTAAACGGTGTCCCATAGCGAAATAGGTTTTTAAGAATAAATTATCTACATAAAATTTCCTCCAAAAAACATCTAGAACACTTTTCTCTAGGATCAATATTTCAAGCGATATTAAAGGAAGAAAGTTAATTACAATCAGTTCACAGGTCACTTTTTTTAGTTTTTCGTAAATAACTCGTAAACGGTGGCCCGTTGCAAAACAATATTCTACATAAAATTGTCCACAAAAAAGGTTCTGTACACTTTTTCGCTACGATCAATATTTAAAGAGATATTAAAGGGGGTAAGTTAATTATAATCAATTTCCAGGTCCCTATTTTTAGGATTTCGCAAATGACTCGTAAAATAAGCCTCATAGCAAAATAAGTTCTTAATGTTCTTGTAAATAAATAATCGATATAAAAATTTCTACGAAAGACATATGGAACGCTTTTCTCTTTTTAGGGTTCCGTACCTCAAAATGAATAAAAACCGGCCAAGCGCGAGTCGGACTCGCCTTGCAAGGGTTCCGTACATTACCCAATTTTTAACAGTGTATTTTATATGTTAAACGCGAGTGAATTGCCTTTAAAAAACCTGTAGGGATCGGTTCAAAAACTAAGTAATGTCCGACTCGCGCTTGACTACATAATTCTAATAGGTTTTTCTGTCATCTATAGATTCTATTCTGTATATCTTTTCAAAATTTTAGACCCAGTAGTATCGGAGATAAAGCCCCCTTCCCCAAAATAAAACATTAAAATACAAAAAAATACCCCCCCCCCTTTATCTCCGAAACTACTGGGTCTAAATTTTGAAAATAAAATAAAATAAAATAGTTCTTTACCTATATAGACGTAAACCTAAAAATAGGGACCTGGAAATTGATTATAATTAACTTACCCCCTTTAATACCCAGTAGCGTGCCTAGGGTTTTGGAGTAGGGCAAGCCGAAAGATATGTTTTCGTAATAACTGTCCAATCTTCACTCTTCGGGGTCAAATGCATCTGCTAGCGTGACGAGGCGAGCTAATCATAGCGCACTGAGGGCATACTATTACTAGATAATTGCTAAAGTTGCTAAAAGAAATCACTGCACACATATGTTTACCGGAATTCATGTGCCTCTTTATTGCTCCAGATAAATTATTTAAATCATTATAGCCAGAAGTATTCCAAACGTTAATATCGTTTGAAAAAAATATGCAACACCAGCAATACATCTTATTTGTATGGGAACAACCAACAATCCAATGAGTTTTGTAGACGGCCCTACAGAAATTTCTCTTACGCGACTGACTTGACTGAGAAATACACAAGTCGGGTGTTGGTTTTGCCGCGGAAATTAGGTCCCGTTTTTCGACAAAGGTCAAAGACTTTACCTTGTTTTGGTTGACTAAAACGTGGACGCATTTCAAACCGTCACAAGGAACCACTTCTTGATCCATTGTTAACACTTATTAAACTAAGCGCCACAACAATGAACAAATTCACATTCACTATTTAATCAAATTCACTTAAACAAACTTTCGTTACTTTCGACTCGACCACTGACTCGGTTCAACTAAATAATAATACACTTGAAGTAAACGCGAACGCGCGCTGTGCGAACTTATGCAGCTAACTTCACACAAAATCCAAGCATAAATCGTCTTATAAAATTGCTATACATACCAACAAATAGTTACATCGTTCTTTGACGGTTTGTAGGCTGATAGTGCCCAGAGCGGGACGAAAAAGCAAGCACGGTTGCAAGCCAACGAGTGCGAGTTCGAGCAGGATAGCTAGAACATCCTCCGCCTGATTTAGTTCGCGCGGATGAGGCGCCACGCCGCGGCATAATTTTGCAACACGCTCGTGCCGCGGTTCGAGGCCGCTGTGGCTTGAATTTAATAATACGGGTTCGTTTGGCGCGCGATTTTCAAAATAATCTTTATTGATCTTATCACTACGTAATTTCGGTAAGGCAATTAGTTGCCTTAGGGCAAGCCCGGCTTTTGGGCTTGTATGGAAGTCCCGCCACTGTTAATACCTCTTTAAATATTGATCGTAGCGAAAAAGTGTACAGAACCTTTTTTGTGGACAATTTTATGTTTAATATTTATGGAGAATATTGTTTTGCAACGGGCCACCGTTTACGAGTTATTTACGAAAAACTAAAAAAAAGTGACCTGTGAACTGATTGTAATTAACTTTCTTCCTTTAATATCGCTTGAAATATTGATCCTAGAGAAAAGTGTTCTAGGTGTTTTTTGGAGGAAATTTTATGTAGATAATTTATTCTTAAAAACCTATTTCGCTATGGGACACCGTTTACGAGTTATTTACAAAAAACTAAAAAGGGACTTTAAAATTGATTATAATTAACTTACCCGCTGCTTTGTCTTTTTAAATATTGATCCTAGCGAAAAGTGTTCTGCATGTTTCTTGTAGGAAATTTTACGTTTATTATTTATGTATAAGATTTTTTTTTCTATGAGTCATACTTTTCAAATTATTAACGAAAAAATAAAAACAAGGAACCTTAGAATTTATTATAATTAACTTTCCCTCTTTATTATCTTTTTAAATATTGATCCCTGCGAAAAGTATACTGAATCTTTTTTGTTCAAAATTTTGTGTAGATTATTAACGTCTAACAACATTTTTTGATATTGGCCACCGTTTATGAGTTATTTACGAAAACCTAAAAAACGGGACCTTAGAAGTGATTATAATTAAATTTCCCGCGTTAAAATCTCTTTGAATATTGATCCTAGCGAAAAATTGTACTGAATCTTTCTTGTAGGCAATTTTATGCAGAATACTTATGTTATAGAACATTTTTTGCTATGTGCCACCGTTTAAGAGTTATTTACGAAAAACGAAAAAAAGGGACCTTTAATGTCAAATATCTCACTTCCGGTCAAGATTTCGATCGAGCAACCGGCAAATTCGGATTCAGCGGGATCTAATTAGGTTAAAAAACCCGGTTGCCAAAAAGTTATATGCTTTGCCAGTCGAAATAGATTTTATGAAAAATATGACCAGTCTAATTACTATATATGTTCAGAATATTATTTGAATAAACTTAGGATAGGATACTTAGGATAGGAAATAAATGTGTGTTTTTATATCTTTAAACCCAATTACTAAGTAGACTGCACATACATTAAAGTCACATTAAAATTCCATTTTGCGAAATAGAGATTTCAACCTTTAACTTTGCAAAAGTAGATAATTGAAATATTCTAAAAGCAATAAAAATAGATTAGGTTAGATTCGAGCTACAATGACATTAGTTTGGGTTCAAGGCAAGGTTGCAGGGCCTCAACAAGGGAAAAAAGGGGGAGGGACTGTTGGCCTGGCTCAGTGAGCCAGAACTGACCCACTTATCCCTACTACTGCCGTAAGCAGGTAATGAATTCCCAATGTATTAAGTTTAGGTTTAATAAATTATAAATATATTTTATTAATAACATAATAATATACAAATATGTATAAGCATAAAGTAATAAATAAGCCTACAGCTATTAAAAATGTCCGTAATCTGTATAATCCCAAAATACGGATCCCTCGTATGTGGATGCTGCTTACATAATCTCGTCTGTCAAGGTGTTTCGGCAGGAAAGGCCTTGGCAGACTTATAAATTCCTGAAATGAGGGTTCATACCTACCGACTAGAATTGGTTTCATGGTGGTATCAGATGGGTTACTGTACGGTAACCGATGGTCATCTTGCTTATAATCTCGTCTGCCAAGGTGTTTCGGCAGGAAAAACCTTGGCAGACTTATATATTTCTAAAATGGGGGTTCATATCTACCAACTGGAATTGGTTTCATGGTGGTATCAGATGGGTTAGTGTAGGGTAACCGATGCCGACCTTGCTTACATAATCTCGTCTGCCATGGTGTTACGGCAGGAAAAGCCTTGGCAGACTTATATATTCCTGAAATGAGGGTTCATACCTACCGACTGGAATTGGTTTCATGGCGGTATCAGATGGGTTAGTGTACGGTAACCGATGGTCATCTTGTTTATAATCTCGTCTGCCAAGGTGTTTCGGCAGGAAAAACCTTGGCAGACTTATATATTCCTAAAATGGGGGTTCGTACCTACCGACTGGAATTGGTTTCATGGTGGTATCAGATGGGTTAGTGTAGGGTAACCGATGCCGACCTTGCTTACATAATCTCGTCTGCCAAGGTGTTTCGGCAGGAAAAGCCTTGGCAGACTTATATATTCCTGACATGAGGGTTCATACCTACCGACTGGAATTGGTTTCATGGTGGTATCAGATGGGTTAAATTAGGGGTCCCGCTGGCCACCTTTGAGAGCGTCTGCCAAGCACTTCCGGCAAAAAAAATACTGGCAGACTTCGCTTTTATGTGTCTACATGTAAATTTCTAACTGCTGCCATAACTATTATTTCGGTATCAGATGGGTTAAATCAGCCCCCTTTTTTCGCACCGGAAGTGGCCTTCTTTTTCGTACTTTCGGCAAGTTCCGCCGTGGCAGACTATCGAATTCGGACTTAGCATCACTTTTATGGTTTCCCATTGTGTATTTCATCGTGGTATCAAGTCGGTTAGAAAATTTGCGGCCGGCTCTTCTACTATATGGGGAATTAAACTGCTCGAGTGATTTGATAAACTAAGTGTAATATAATCAACGCGCCACCACATTGTTTTAGTTTAGCCGGAAATGAAATTGTTTACTTCTCAGTGCCTGTGTTCATAACTATATTATTTGATGCAGTTTTAGTACTTCGATGCGTATACTATACTTAAATAACAGAAATAACGCTTTACATACTACAAAACTTGTTAATTATGATGTATAAATATGGTTTAAGGCTGAGAAATATTGCAGTCACAAAGTAGTCGCAAATGTTTCGACTTTGTGTCGACTCTGTGTAGACACATGACACGCGCTGTCAAAAGTAATAACAAAGTTACTGGATTTGCAAAATGGCTCCTTGTGTTCATTTGTTTTCAGATATTCTCAAAGTGTAAAAATGCCGTGGTCAGAGATGGGACTTAATAGATTAACTGTTTATTCGACTAATTAATGGCATAAAAAAAGTTAATCCTCAAATTTTAATCGCGATTAGTTTAGTCGACCTAACATAGATTGAAATTGAATTAATCTGAATATTAATCGAATAAATTATCGATTAAATCTCGGTTGGAAGTTGACAGGGGGCCATTTTTGTACGTAAAAATAATAGAAATGTCTTGCACGCAGATGGTAGCCAAACACTTTGTCATAAAAGTCGAGATGGGTGTCGATTTATAGGTTTTAGCGAGTGCCATGCACTATGTCATAAAAGTCGTCATGGATGTCGTTTTATAGGTTTTAGGGGGCCCCGATTTAGAAAATGATGACCATTTTGAAATCCAAAATGGCGACCATGCACTATGTCATAAAAGTCGTCATGGGTGTCGTTTTATAGGTTTTGGGGGGCGCAGATTTAGAAAATGATGACCATTTTGGATTCCAAAATGGCGGCCATGCACTATGTCATAAAAGTCGTCATGGATGTCGTTTTATAGGTTTTAGGGGACGCAGATTTCGAAAGGAAGACACAAATCCAAGGGATTACGTAGAAAAGGAACCAGACATTCTTCTAAGTGAGGTCGAATCAGCTATTCAGATGCTGAAGCTCAATGCTTGCGGTAGCGATGGCATAACGGCACAGATGCTGAAAAGTATAGGTGTCGAAGGGCGGAAAATCATGCACAAGATCTGCGAGAAGGTCTGGAGAACAGGCGTATGGCCCGAGGACTGGACCGAATCCACAGTAGTACCCCTGCACAAGAAAGGTTCTACGCGCAAATGTGAAAATTACCGCACCATATCGCTCATATCACATGCCAGCAAAGTCTTCTTGCGAATCCTGAACAAGCGGCTAGAGAACTATATTGCCAGGTAAATACCCAGGGAGCAGGCAGGATTTGTAAGGGGTAGAGGTACTCGGGAGCAAATACTCAACGTGAGGCAATTGATTGAGAAATGCAGAGGGCACGACGTCTTTATGGCTATGTGCTTGATTGACTACGCAAAGGCTTTTGATTGCATCAACTGGGGTAAAATGTTCGGAGTAATGGGCGAAATGGGGATACCGCAGCACCTAATCTTTCTTGTGCAAAACCTATACTTGAGCAGCGAGTCTAGAGTGCGGATAGAGGACACTGTGTCACAACCCTTTAGAGCTGAACGAGGAGTGCGGCAAGGTTGTATCCTGTCACCGCAGCTGTTCAATCTCATCGGTGAACACATAATGAGAAGGGTATTGGAAGGCTGGGAGGGGGGTATCCAGGTTGGTGGCCAAAAAATCAGTAACCTCCGTTTTGCAGATGACACGACTATAATAGGTGCCTCTGAAAACGAACTTGCACTGTTGCTGCGAAGGATTGAGCTCGTCAGCAATGAGTATGGTCTTAAAATCAACAGAAGTAAGACAAAGTTGATGTTTATTGACCGCCCTGGTAAAGCGCAGAGAACATACGAGTTGCACGATCTGGAGGTGGTTCACAAGTTTGTGTACCTGGGATCTCAAATAAGTGACGATGGGGAATGCGGCCCAGAGGTAGTTAGAAGAGCACAGATGGCCAAAGCTGCGGTGAAAAGACTCGAGAAAATATGGGATAACAGAAGCATAAACCGCAAAACAAAGATCAGACTAATGCGGACCCTTGTTTTCTCGATCTTCTTATACGCGTCCGAAACCTGGACCATCAAAACCGAAACCCGTCGCAGGATAGATGCGTTCGAGATGTGGTGCTAGCGGAGAATGCTCCGGATCTCATGGACTGAACGCCGTACAAATGCATCAATTTTCGACGAACTTAACATTACAACGAGGCTCTCCACTGTTTGCTCCCAACGTGTACTTGGTTTCTTCGGCCATCTGAGCAGGGCAGGGCCAGATAGCCTGGAAAAGCTCCTTATTACTGGCCGTATGGCAAGGAAGCGTAGGGGTGGACGTATGGCCACGCGTTGGGCGGACAGAATAACGTCAGAGACAAACGCCACATTGCAGGCTAGCATGCACTGGGCCCAAGACAGAGTGGCTTGGAGAGCGCTGGTGAAAAGTGTCCACATTCGTCACGTCCCTCAGCCATGAGGATACGACAAGGAAGAGGAAGAGAAGAGATTTCGAAAATGATGTATAGTCTATAATAGCCGCATACAGCCAATAATAATAATATTATTATTATTGGCTGTATTGTATTGGTTGTCGTCGCGTCACGAAATTAAAAAACCGGCCAAGTGCGATTAGGACTCGCGTTCCTAGGGTTCCGTACATAAGTCCGACTCACGCTTGACTGCACATTTCTAATAGGTTTTCCTGTCATCTATAGGTAAAGAACTATTTTGAGTATTTTTTTCAAAATTTTAGACCCAGTAGTTTCGGAATTAAAGGGCCCCGGTCATTTTTTGGCTATTTTCTTAAATAACTTCGAACCTATGTACAGTGAAACCTGGTTAAGTGGGACCTGGATAAGTGAGAAACCTCTATAGCTGGGACTCATGGTGCGGTCCCGACACTTTAGCACTGAATTACCTCTGTTACTGAGAAAAAACGAACCTCTATAACTGGGATTCGTTATTGTGATTTTATAGTCACATTTACCTCTATAACTGAGACAGAGAGTGTATTTTACCTCTTTTACTGAGACTATATTTATAAGATTACATTTTCCTAATTGTTTTATGGAATTTTATAGGGAATCGACTTCTGTATCTGAGATAACGTCAATCTATGACCTCTCTAACTTGGACTTCATTGAAGAATTTCCGTATTCTTACTAACTCTTAGTCAATCCACAAATTCCGCATTTGCCTAATTGTGTCTAAACAACTTCAAGTTTATTTAGTTAATTTATGTCAGTAGTTAAAACTATCGAAACGAAAGCTGAAATTTTGATAAGTAACAAGAAAAAATAAATTTTCATTTATTAAATTTCTAATACGCATTGAAGTCCATATCAAATTTAATTTAATTTTGAAATATCTATCCTTTGGAGAATCATTCAAAATTAATTCAAAGAAATATTTAAACAGACTAAAAAAATATTTAGGGACAAGGATTATTTTACCTTATGTATTTTTAAAGATAATTACTAAATACCCTATTAACCACCTCTATAACTGAAATATACTCTATTCTCACCTCTATTAATGGAACCCTCTGTAAATGAGACAGAAATTTATTTGTACCTGGCTAACTGGGAGCCTGGGTAAGTGGAAAACCTCTTTAAGTGAGACAAATTTGCTCGCCCCTTGAGATCTCACTTATCCAGGTTTCACTGTATTTTAAAATTATATAAAAATATGTCCATCTTTGGGTCACGAATTTACATATGTGTACCAAATTTCGACTTAATTGGTCCAGTAGTTTCCGAGAAAATAGGCTGTGACAGACGGACAGACAGACAGACGCACGAGTGATCCTATAAGAGCTTACGTTTTCCTCTAAGGACAGCGGGCTTTTTTCTATATAATCAATCGCATATTCTCGAAGACGTTCGCAGATATTGCTAAGAACGTATAGTTAGACCGTAAAAAGTCTGCAGCGATGTTGATAGCCCACGCAGTGCAAGTGTCATTTTAAACGTCAAACTTCTATGAAATTATGACGTATACTTAACACTTACACTGCGTGGGCTATCAAATCCGCTGCAGACTTTGTTTGGTGCGACTTTAGTAATGTAACGATCTTGGAGATTTTGAAAATATTTTGTGTATAATCTCCTTTTTTTCCATTGCAAGATCAATATCAAGGCAGCTCATATTAAAACGGAACTTTTTAGTGAGCCGCGTTTCCCGCCTTTTTATTTTTTAATTTCGTGACGCGACGACAAGCAAGCCGCATACAGCCAATAATAATATAGTCCATTTTAGCAATTTGTTACGTTCGAAATTCAAATTCGTACAGAGCGGCGCGGTGGTCGATATGGGACCGGGAGTTCTCCCGGTTGTGTCTGTTCATACATTACATACATACATACGGTATTTTTACCCTGTTGAGCCAAATGAATATTTTTGAAAAAAATATATGTTATAGAACATTAATTTATACATAAAATACCCAAAATTGGTGGGTGTGCCTATTTCGGAAATATAAAAAAATTTTTTTTGAAAAATTAAAAGTGAAAATATTATTAGTTATAAGGATATTTGAAACTCCATTTTTTTTTTTAATAATTCATCTAGATTACTTACATAATGTGTATAAGTTACAAAAAAATCGGTTGGGTAGTTTAGATAAAAAAAAATGAAAACCAAATTTCTTTTTTTTTAATTTTCTCAAAGACCTGCAGCATTTTAGGGTTATTTTTTTGGTGAAATAGCATCTTACATCTGGCCTAATAAATTGGCAAAACGGCAATCAATTTGGCTTCTGGGGCCGATGCCCCATACAAACACGGCTAGACCCTTTCCTACGTAATAAAAAGTAATGTCTTAGAGTTCTTAGCAACAAAGATTGTTTACGATTATGACCTCTAATAATACGATTTGTAATTATATTACCATAGCAACACTAAAGTAGTTAAATATAAATATAACACTTACGAGTATAACTGTCCCATACAACCATTTCTAGTCGCCGTTACGACGCGGTGTTGACACATCTTGTGTCGACACCGTCTGTTTCGGTCACAATTCCAGTCGCAGAGTCGTCGCCGTGTCGACACAGTTACCAGAAATGGGGAAGGGTCGACACATGACACAAAGTGACATAAAGTGTGGTCGCCGTGTGCACACATTGTTTCGGGTTTGCGACTACTTTATGCCAAAATCATTCGTTCATTCGTTCATTTTGTTCCTGTCAAATGGAAACTGTCAGATTGAAAAATAGTTAAATAAAAATAAGTGACATTAATACGCCATCTCTAAAACGGATTACAAGACGTAATTATATATTGTTTGCATTTATATTACAATAGGACTTAAATTATTATGGGGAATTAAACTGCTCGAGTGATTTGATAAACTAAGTGTAATATAATCAACGCGCCACCACATTGTTTTAGTTTAGCCGGAAATGAAATTGTTTACTTCTCAGTGCCTGTGTTCATAACTATATTATTTGATGCATTTTTAGTACTTCGATGCGTATACTATACTTAAATAACAGAAATAACGCTTTACATACTACGAAACTTGTTAATTATGATGTATAAATATGGTTTAAGGCTGAGAAATATTGCAGTCACAAAGTAGTCGCAAATGTTTCGACTTTGTGTCGACTCTGTGTTGACACATGACACGCGCTGTCAAAAGTAATAACAAAGTTACCGGATTTGCAAAATGGCTCCTTGTGTTCATTCGTTTTCAGATATTCTCAAAGTGTAAGAGCCATGCCGTGGTCAGAGATGAGGGCATTAATCGACTAACTGTTTATTCGACTAATTAATGAAATAAAAAAAGTTAATCCTCATATTTTAATCGCGATTAATTTAGTCGACCTAACATAGATTGAAATTGCATTAATCTGAATATAATCGAATAAATTATCGATTAAATCTCGATTGAAAGTTGACAGGGGGACATTTTTGTACGTAAATGGAATAGGATTTGCATGTAATTTTGCATGTATTTCCCACCTTTTCGGGACGGGGACAAATGGGAACACACAATTTTTGGATGTATTCCCATTTATTCCCGTAGGGAACAGATGCAATAGGATTTGAAAGTAAATATTTCCCATTTTTTCCCACCTTATCGGGGTGGGGACAAATGGGAACACACAATTTTCGGATGTAATCCCATTTATCCCCGCAGGGAACAGATGGAATAGGATTTGCATGTAAATATTTCCCATTTTTCCCCACCTTATTGGGGGTGAGAACAAATGGGAACACACAATTTTCGGATGTAATCCCATTTATCCCCGCAGGGAACAGATGGAATAGGATTTACATGTAAATATTTTCCATTTTTTCCACCTTATCGGGGTGGGGACAAATGGGAACACACAATTTTCGGATGTAATCCCATTTATCCTCGCAGGGAACAGATGGAATAGGATTTGCATGTAAATATTTCCCATTTTTCCCCACCTTATTGGGGGTGAGAACAAATGGGAACACACAATTTTCGGATGTAATCCCATTTATCCCCGCAGGGAACAGATGGAATAGGATTTACATGTAAATATTTTCCATTTTTTCCACCTTATCGGGGTGGGGACAAATGGGAACACACAATTTTCGGATGTAATCCCATTTATCCTCGCAGGGAACAGATGGAATAGGATTTGCATGTAAATATTTTCCATTTTTTCCACCTTATCGGGGTGGGGACAAATGGGAACACACAATTTTCGGATGTATTCCCATTTATCCCCGCAGGGAACAGATGGAATAGGATTTGCATGTAAATATTTCCCAATTTTCCCACCTTTTCGGGGTGGGGACAAATGGGAACACACAATTTTCGGATATATTCCCATTTATCCCCGTAGGGAACAGATGGAATAGGATTTGCATGTAAATATTTCCCAATTTTCCCACCTTTTCGGGGTGGGGACAAATGGGAACACACAATTTTCGGATGTAATGCCATTTATCCTCGCAGAGAACAGATGGAATAGTATTTGCATGTAAATATTTCCCATTTTTTCCACCTTATCGGGGTGGGGACAAATGGGAACACACAATTTTCGGATGTAATGCCATTTATCCTCGCAGGGAACAGATGGAATAGTATTTGCATGTAAATATTTCCCATTTTTTCCACCTTATCGGGGTGGGGACAAATGGGAACACACAATTTTCGGATGTATTCCCATTTATCTCCGTAGGGAACAGATGGAATAGGATTTGCATGTAAATATTTATATATTTGACGACCGGTCTGGCCTAGTGGGTAGTGACCCTGCCTGCGAAGCCGATGGTCCTGGGTTCGAATCCCAGTAAGGGCATTTATTTGTATGATGATACAGATATTTGTTCCTGAGTCATGGGTGTTTTCTATGTATTTAAGTATTTGTATATTATATATATCGTTGTCTGAGTACCCACAACACAAGCCTTCTTGAGCTTACTGTGGGACTTAGTCAATCTGTGTAAGAATGTCCTATAATATTTATTTATTTATTTATTTATTTTATTTATATTTCCCATTTTTTTCCACCTTATCGGGATGGGGACAAATGGGAACACACAATTTTCAGATGTATTCCCTGGCGTGACAATGTGACGTAACGTGACAGGTGCGACATTTCGACAAGTCTCATTGTTGCTGACGTCACAGGCATCCATGGGCTACGGTTATCGCTTACCATCGGGCGGGCCGTATTCCTGTTTGTCACCATCATTGTATTATTTTTAAAAACTTTATTAAGTATATCGGCAAAAAACAGGTATTTCTCTTGCGATGTTTCTGATGATAATGATGAAAATTGTCACAAGATTTCAAAGAACTTTCGGTAATTCTTGAGTTATGTGTCGGAATTTCGTGACAATTGTCGTATTTCTTGTGACAAATGTCATTAGCTTCGCAAAATCAGTACTTATGAACTGACGATATAGTGGAGTTTTTTTTTAATTAACATGTTGGTGGCAAACAACCACACCGCCCGTCTGATGGTAAGCGATTACCGTAGCCCATGGAGGCCTGTGACGTCAATTACAGTGATGTAGACAATTGTTGGACCTGTCACTTCCTAAAACCTATAAAACGATATTCATGACGACTTTTATGACAAAATGCGTAGCCGCCATCTTGGATTATAAAATGGTCATCATTTTCGAATTCTGCACTCCCTAAAACCTATAAATCGACATCCGTGACGACGCAAGTTATCTTTATTTTCAGAACTAACCAATTGCTACAGAATACAAAGGACAAAAAAAGAAGCAAGGAGGTAATGAAACAAGCAAAAATACTGATGATTCCTCGACGCAATTGGATGATTCTTAAATTGTGTCCAGATTTTTTTGTCATAAAAGTTTCTATTTTTCACATATAACTCACACAAGCTCCGTGACATTTCGACCTTGTAATTTTTTTCATGTTTTTTTTATCTATGCGTATCTCACTAGAATAATATAATCAAGGTATGTTTATGTTTGATGATTGAAATAGTAACTCTAAAAATTATATTTATGTCTTAATTCCTGCCGAAGACTTTTATTTTTCCTTTTCCTTCTACACAAGTTAGGCCAAGTAATAAGAATTTAGGGCTCTCAATTTTATCTTGACTTCTACATCAGTAAAGCTACGAGGCCATGTTTGGTATCGTTTTCGTATAAATTCACAGTACCAAATTTAGTTATGGTATCACATTGACACCATTCCGAAGTAAAAACATATAAACTTATTAAAATACTTTCTTTTAAACTCCTCTTCACGCTTAAACTGCTGAACAGTTTTAATTTAAAGGTACACATATATTTTGAGTCCCGAGACAGGACATAATAAGTTATCTCAAAAATCATCCTTTAAAGTTGTGAAATGTGGTGCAGGGGGGAATTCAGAATTGAATTCTTGAAGTTAATACTTACTGTTTAAGTTTAGGTTTGAAGTCATGTTTTTTATCATTTTCAACTAAATCAAAGATGTAGAATTGTAGACCATCCCAAATTTCATATAAATCGGTTCAGCGGTTATTGATTTTCCGTACAAATTTTCACGCCACTTTTCACACCTTCAAAAGATGATTTTGGTTATAAGATGTCCTATGTCCTGTTCCGGGACGCAAACTATTTCTAAGTATACCAAATTTCAACGAAATCGGTTCAGCGGTTAAGCGTCAAGAGGAGTTTAAAAAATACCGGCCAAGTGCGAGCCGGACTCGCGTATTAAGGGTTCCGTACATTAAGTCCGCCTCGCGCTTGGCTGCACATTTCTAATAGGTTTTCCTGTCATCTTAATAATCGTGATAGGTAAAGGACTATTTTGTGTATTTTTTTCAAAATTTGAGACCTAGTATTTTCGGAGATAAAGGGGGGGGAGGCAATGGTAATTTTTTGGGTATAAAATCAATTTGTTTACGTTACATGTCCGTCTTTGGGTCCCTAATTTACATATATGTACCAAATTTCAACTTAATTGGTCCAGTAGTTTCCGAGAAAATAGGATGTGACAGACGGACAGACATACAGACGCACGAGTGATCCTATAAGGGTTCCATTTTTTCCTTTTGAGGTACGGAAGCCTAAAAAAATTGTTTTTAAATTTTGTGGAACACGGCCTAACATAGCACCTTCACTAATGTAGAGATCAAGATAAAATTGAGAGCCCTAAATAAAGTTTCAAGAGCGGATATCTCAAAAACTATTCAATATATGGAAAAAATTGACTGAATAAACTTGTAACAAATTAAATTAACTTTCATTTTGTATAAGTGGCCATGTCGCTAAGATGCATAGTTTCCGAGATATAATCGAAAAACCGGAAAATGGGACCTTCAAAGCCCCCTCTCTCCCCCCCGCTCAAGGGCTACGGCCGAGGACTTTTGATATGTTCACCTCCTAACTTGTCCAAACCAAGTTACGGAGTCAAAAATTGTGTTCCGAGCATTTCCCTCTACAACTTTTTTGAGCATTCGTTGCCTGACCTAGAAGCGTATTGCATTTCTTTAAAAACTTTTCTGTAAAAGGTTGACGGGTGTTGGGTGTTTATATGGTTTTGGTCGATTTTTATCATTCGCATCGCCCATGATGACTTACTAGAATTACGAGCACACGAGACACTAATAGTAGTTTGACAAACCTTGGTTTTCAAGGGGTATTTTATTTTGACATTTGCTGTCACAAATTTGCTGTCAGATTTAGTCGCAAACCGCACGCAAAGTGCACACAAATGTGTCGACACCTTGTTACGGAAAAGTGTAGACACGGCGACGACACTTTGTTTCGAAACAATTCTAGACACATTGTGTGGACTCTGTTACGACACATCTGACATTTAGTTACCACTTTGATGATTCTGCGACTGGAATGGTTATATGGGGTGTTTTATAACCGCTTTTGGGTCAGACGAATTTAGAGGAAGCTGGTTTGGTCAAGCGTGTGTAATTTTATAGAATCAGATTTATTAATAGGTACCTACAATACCTACAGTCAAAAGCATTCATACTTATTCATTGACGCATATCTAACGGGCCTTACGGGCACTAAAAATGGTACCGTAAAACGGGGTGAGTTGGCTCGAAATCGAAGTTCAAACCTGGATAAAAATTTATTTTTATATACAAAAAAAGTGTTCCAGAGGTATGAATTTTAGTTTATCAATGATAGTTTGTTGCTTCATTGTATAGTTTCAATAAAAAATTCATAATAGTAGGCAAAGCCAGCTCACCCCGTAGTCGGGGTTGTAAGGCCTAGCAATGGGGTGAGATGGAAAAATTGCTAGGGTTGACACTTTCGGATCAAGACAATAGCTCGACTTTTTAAGAGATTTTTTTTATTAATGTAGCAAAATTATGTTTTATTTATGCTCCTACTTAAACCGGTTTAATATTTTCTGTAAATAGTGACCCTTATTTTTATGACGTATAAATAGTTTTTTTTATCAATTTATAAAAATATATTTTGATCTATATGGAATTAGTAAGGTGAATCCCATCAAAAACATTAAAATGAAATTAATGACCTGCATGACACACTATGACACGTCGACAGACAGAAACGTCTATCGCCCTAGTGTCACAATTTTGTGTGCAAACACATGACTAGCATGACACTGCGTTATCAGAAGGGACGTCTTTCGACGTAGTGTCGTATTTAGGTATGCAAATGCATGATCAGCACAGCACATTGCACATTGACTTTTTTTAATAATATTTACCATTTTATCATAATGTAATACACTTTTGACTACTTATGTAAATCGACAACCCTGAACTACGAACACCAACTCCCCCCTCTATTCATGACCCAACTGTCCCCGTTGTCGAGCCAACTCACCCCTCAGTACAACCCTGCTCTCCCCATAAAAATCCTCAAATGCGTATGATGATGCTAACGAACGGTGAAAAGTAAGCTAAGAAAAATCGAACATGCGGGACCTTTTGCAATATTATAATATTAAATTAAAACATAAAACACGATTGAGTATACCATATTAAAATCCTTAAACCTATAGCAATTGAGTTTTTATTGATGTTTTTGAAAATAAAAATTCTCATTACTTTCAATTTTATTATTTGGGCAAGTCAAATCAGTAGAGGGCGGAGTACCGGTGGCAAATTTCACACTAAATGTATGGAGTCGCCTAAGTATTCTTATGATTAAATAAATAACGAATAAATGATTAATTTTTCATAATTATTTTTAGGAACTTATAGAAATTATCTTACGAGCATACAAATATAATGTAATATGTTGTTAATATCTATAATACATAATAATATGTTTTCTTATCAAAACATTATCATTAGGTACTAAATACTAGACTAAGAAGTTATACCTGCCAAACGATATATTATTTTCAAGACCATTCAATTACAATCGAGGACTGGAATTATGTGTTTTAGGTCCTCCTCACAATCTACACTTAAGTGCGTATCCATGTTATAAAATGACTGGACTATGGTCACATGTTCCTGGTTTTTCGGAGTGAATCGGTTTCTTAATTTATTGAAGATCCATTTATGAGTGGAAAACGATCGCTCTACATCTACCGATGTCATGGTTGCATGTTTAAGGACTTGTTTATAATTTTCCATTGTAATCATATTCCTTAATTCGTCAGCATCTGGGTTTCTATCTAGAACCAATTCGAGTTTATTTTGCACGGTTTCACTTCCTTGGAGGCTTAAAATAGTCCTAACTATATCTATTACCAGAAAACTTTCTTCTATCGGAATTTTAGTGCATAGTGTTAAGTACTTACTTCCAATTTACGAGTAGGTACCATACTAAGTACATTAGGTAAATGAATAATTTTATTATTCAAGCCTAAAATAATAATTATAAAAACGACTCCATACCTTTTGTGTGAAATTTGCCACCGGTACTCCGCCCTCTACAAATCAGTATGGCAATATGTTAAATAAAATGATTTGTGTTTTTATTTTTTATGTATTTTAAGTGGTTTAGATTTTAATTGTTTTATTATGTTTAATGTAATTTAATTTTTATTTAATTTATTTATTTTACAATGTGTGTACTCAACTAACATATTTTAAAAAGCACCGTGTATACTAACAGAATATGGGTCGACAGACCTGAAATAAAGATTTTCAATTTCAATTTCAATTTAAGCTAACCCGTTATTAGTATTATTTTAATAAACTCGTAAATAAGACATTCTTCCAGCCAATCGTGCAGTCTACCACAACTAATTGCGACCAATCCCGCGCGTGTAGCGAACTCATCAACCAAACAACGCGGTAAAATATCTGCATTTTGTTTCACATACCTACAGTGAGATTTTTAGGGTTCCGTAGCCAAATGGCAAAAAACGGAACCCTTATAGATTCGTCATGTCTGTCCGTCTGTCTGTCCGTGTATGTCACAGCCACTTTTTTCCGAAACTTTAAGAATTATAACTGTTGAAACTTGGTAAGTAGATGTATTCTGTGAACCGCAGTGAGATTTTCACACAAAAATAGAAAAAAAAAACAAGAAATTTTGGGGATACTTAGAACTGAAACTCAATTTTTTTTTTCATCAAACCCATACTTGTGGGGTATCTATGGATAGATCTTCAAAAATGATATTGAGGTTTCTAATATCATTTCTTTCTAAACTGAATAGTTTGCGCGAGAGACACTTCCAAAGTGGTAAAATCTGTCCCCCCCGCCCCCTGTTACTACAAAAATAAGAGAATGATAAAACTAAAAAAATATATGATATACATTACTATGCAAACTTCCACCGAAAATTGGTTTGAACGAGATCTAGTAAGTAGTTTTTTTTAATACGTCATAAATCGTAAACCGCAATTTTATTATGTTATTTGCTGCTACGGAACCCTTGATGGGCGAGTCCGACTCGCACTTGGCCGCTTTTTTTATTAGTACCTAATATCTAACCATATTCTCAAAAGAAGAGTATGTCCGAGGCTTTAGGTGAAGCTAGAGACTGTAAAAAATATGTCCATCCATTTAGAAGGCTTGTACAAAGTTGCTAAGCGGGCCAGGTGTTCAAAATGATCTTGAAGCGAATTTATTGTTAAGAGAATAAGAGCGTGTCAAGGTAATTTTGAACACTTCGACCGCTTAGCAACTTCTGCTACTGACTGTACCTAATGGCTGTAGGTAATGGTTCAGCCAGCTTAGCCAAGGTGACAATCGCTATCGCTCAGATAACGAAACGCGTCTCTCTATCACTCTTCCATATTAGTGCGACAGTGACAGTTGCGTTTCGATCGCTACGAAGCGTAAGCGATTGGCATCTTGGCTACGCGGCCTGAACGGAAATTAGGATTAAGTCAATTTAATTCATTAATCAATGTCCACAGGAGAGATGCTTATTTAACGTCATAATAGCATTTAACATACATTTTCAATTGTCATCTCTGCTGGCGTATTATGGATGGTTTTATCCATGTGATAAAATAACTGTCACTTTTTAACACCTCGGGATAGAAAGTGACGGCCACCGTTTTATCACACTGTCATGGCTCCTCTACATGATGGGCCAACGCCGGCCACTCCAAGGGACGCATTTATGCGTTAGAGGGAGCAAGTGATATTGCTATCTCATTCTACCGCATTGCTGCGTCCCTTGGAGTGACCGGCGTTGGCCCATCATGTAGAGGAGCCATCGCATGGACAAAAACGACCATCATAACCGTACGTCACACTTCTCAACCGAATCTCGTGAAATTTCGTGAATAGGTTCGAGAATTATGGTAACATTCCATTTCTAACCGCAGCTGCACTCCCGGTACACTGAACGCGTCGCTGTCATTGTCAATTTCCGTACTAAAATGAACAGTAATGCAGCTGTCGTTGGAAATGGACTGTCACCTTTAAATAGAATTTGTTTGTCGTATCATTTTACGGAATTTTTAAAAATGGCTGAGCTATGCGGGTTCGCCAGGTCTACGGCTCACAGAGCCTCTAGTAACTTGTTCAAATTAATATACCTATTACCTCCTTAACTAAGTTGTGCCCTGGAATGCACTCAGTTCAGGGCATAGACTAGGAATCCCCTAGACCGAGTTTAGAGCAATTATTTCATGCAACCGATGATGCCAAAAATGCGGGGATGCGCGGGACGAGGTGAGCTAAGTCCCGTGCCGTGATTGGTCCGTTCAAAGTTACAGACGTCGCACAAAGACACTTTCGACTCGAACATGGAGTAAAATTACCGTATGCGTGGCAGAGGGGGTAGCGCGACTATGCTAAGTCTGGTGGATGTTTTGTCTGTGGTTCAGGGTAATGAACTTTGAGTCACTCGATGACTCAAATAGTTAAGTAAACAGTGACAGATATCGACTAAACTAATTATAATTATAAACTCAAACTTACTTATATATTTATATAACAAATATAAAAAAAATTACAAACTCAACGCATTTGTTATCACACAGGCCGGCCGAGCAAGGCAATGCAAGGCGAGATTATTGTGATTTTAGGATATTTATTATTTATTGTCACTAACAAAATGAATAAATCATTTATTTACATACAATATATATACAGTGGTACAACTAAACGAAATTAATAACTAGTTACTAACATAGTTTTTAAGTTATATTATATTGTACATAACTAACATCCAGCTTGAGATAAATGTTGATTTAATTTAATTTTTAATTTAAAACGAACTGGAAAATTTTATAGGGTATGCTTCAATAACATAAGCTACGCCGATGACATGGTACTGTTGAGCCCGTCGGTCGGTGGTCTGAGATTGCTTATTGAGAGGTGTGAGTCATATGCCCTAGCGCATAACCTTAAATATAATGTAAGCAAGAGCGAATATATGGTTTTCAAAGCGGGAAGCAAGTGCCCATCACACATCCCACCCATTTGTTTGAATGGCATGCAACTGAAAAGGGTTACCTCTTTTAAATACCTTGGGCACTTGGTAACCGACGATTTCCGTGATGACGCTGATATCGAGAGGGAGCGGAGGGCCTTGGCCGTGAGGGCCAATATGATAGCTCGCAGGTTCAGCCGGTGTACAGCGCAAGTAAAAATAACATTATTTCGAGCGTTCTGTACATCGCTGTACACCTGCAGCCTGTGGACTCGATACACGCAAAGGGCTTTTAATGCCATGCGCGTACAATATAATGACGCGTTCAGGGTACTGTTGCGGCTGCCTCGGTACTGCAGTGCGTCCGGCATGTTCGCTGATGCTCATGTGGACGGATTCCACGCGACACTGCGCAAGCGCTGCGCCGCGACGCTCCGCAGGGTGCGCGACAGCCGCCACAGTCTCCTGGCCGTCGTGGCTGGCAGATGGGACAGTGGCCTGATAAGGCACTGGTCCTCTCTGCATTTGTCTTTAGTACCTAAGATAGTCATTTAAGTTTTTATTTTTAAGTTAACCTTAGCTATAAGTTTTAAATTGTTAAGATGTACTAACAAAATATGGACCATGTTTGTCTGAAATAAACGCATTTTATTTTATTTTATTTATTTTATTTTATTTAGATTTGGTACTCAACCAATTTTTTCAAGCGTTCCATGTTTACACCGCCCAATAACTTAATCGTTTAAAAATTAGTAACGGTCGGGCAATTTACTACGACTAGGTACGAATTAATATCAAAACGCTCAGTCACGGCGGGGACTTAAGCGGGATTTACATTACGAAATTAGTGTCATGAAATTGATTTCGTGACATTAGTTTTACCAACAGTTTCACGTGTAATTTAGTACTTTCATAATGCATGCATTAATTTCACGAATGCAAATCAGTTTCGTGCTCTGCGCGATTTTTTTGTGAAATTAGTGTCATGCAACTAATTTCGTAGTGTAAATGCGACGTGAAAACTTAGTGTCGCGAAAGTGTCTGCGCTTTGCGGACGTGTAGCTTCGATGCTGATGCGACCATGGTCACTGCGATACTGTGAATTTCACGACACTAATTATTTCACAAAATTACTTCCGCATATATCGAAACTACTTTCGTGAAACTGATTTCAACATGCATGACACTAATTTCGTAATGTAAATCCCGCTTTAAACTATGGAGTAGGTACATAAATTGTACGGTCAGCCAAGAAAGTGGTTTACCACTTTTCGACTCTATCAATCAGATGATAAAGTCGAAAAGTGGTAGACTACTTTCTTGGCTGACTGTACCCGTACCATGAGTTTTGCTAACGTTCTGCATCTTGCACATTTGCTATATTCTGTCCCCCTTATTCATAAACGTTTACTAAAGTTGACAAGCCGATAATAATCGTTTGTCCCTTTCCGACAGAAAGGGACAAACGATTATTATCGGCTTGTCAACTTTAGTAAACGTTTATGAATAAGGGGGTGTATCTTTAGGTATTTAAATAAAAGTAAACAAAATCTACCCTCAAATGGTTCCTTAAGCCAGTTGAGGGTAGATGAAAACATACATGATCAAATAACGTAGGTTAAAGTCAGGTCGTTCAGTGATAGCTGCAGGCGTTTTTATATTTGGTTGGTTAACCAATGAATGTTATATTATAAAGGATAGAAAGATTTGGATCTGAAGCCGGTTGTGGAATACCCATCCTTGAAGATTAGATTTCTCTTCTTTCTACCGCACAACTGTTTTTTAAATACTTTTAAAATTGTATTATTTAGTGTAAATGTGTTATAATATAAATGATAACTACCCAAAAATGTACAAATTGTTTGTTTACTTTTATTTATATAAATACCTAAAGATACAGAGTATTATAGTTCGTTTTTTTAGCATTAGAAAGAACTTGCAAGAAGATGAGCGATCTTGACACGTCTTTTAATTGAAAAACGCTTTTTAAAAATCAAAAACTATTACTTATGAAAGCAGAAGAATATAAATGATCGTATTAGATTCATAATTGTTACATATTTGCCGTAACTTATTTTTCAAATGTGTTTTTCAATTAAAAGACACATCAAGATTGTTTACCTAATTTTATTTTTTACCTTTACCTAAATTTAATTTCTAATGCTAAAATAAACGAAGTATAGATGCAGGCGTTTTTATATTTGGTTGGTTAACCAATAAATGTTAAAGTTATAACTACCCAAATATGTACAAATTATTTGTTTACCTTTATTTCAATACCTAAAGATACAGAGTATTAGTAACGGTCGAGCAATTTACTACGAATTAAGAATTAATAACAAATAGTCACGGCGGGGACTTTAACTTGGAATAAACTGTATACTAATGACGAGCGCTGGGAATCTGTGATTCATTAATTAAAGCAATCAACTGGTTTTATAATTATAGAACTGGTTATTGTTCTACTTATAGGAGTTATAGGTACACACAGCAACACTCCTAAATGTACATCGGTGGACCTTATAACAAAAGGCATAAGGTATAGTCCATTTTTTTTAGCATTAGAAAGAACTTCGCAGAAGTTCGCTTGTAGTTCTAAATCTGGCACTTTTAGCGGTAAGAATTTGAAGTAAATTATATGTATTGACCATGCTACATTAGATAATTCAATAATTATTAACAATTAACGAGCCTAATAAAAACTGCACGCTTGCTTCTGCGGAGTTCTTTCTAATGCTAAAAAACCGGGCAAGTGCGAGGCGGACTCGCGCACGAAGGGTTCCGTACCATAATGCAAAAAAAAACAAAAAAAAAGCAAAAAAAAAACGGTCACCCATCCAAGTACAGACCACTCCCGACGTTGCTTAACTTTGGTCAAAAATCACGTTTGTTGTTGTATGGGAGCCCCATTTAAATCTTTATTTTATTCTGTTTTTAGTATTTGTTGTTATAGCGGCAACAGAAATACATCATCTGTGAAAATTTCAACTGTCTAGCTATCACGGTTCGTGAGATACAGCCTGGTGACAGACGGACGGACGGACGGACGGCGAAGTCTTAGTAATAGGGTCCCGTTTTACCCTTTGGGTACGGAACCCTAAAAAAACGAACTATAGATTTGAGGGTAGATTTTGTTTACTTTTATTGAAATACCTAAAGATACAGACTATAGTACTAGATGTAGATGTGCAAGTTGTGAAAAGTTTTAAAAATTCGGAGAAACAATCGAAGGCCATAGAAAATTTCGTAAATAGGAAGTGTCATTCCCCTTCTAAAATACCGAGAAGTTTATAGAGATATTTCCGTGCGGGAAATTTATCAATTTTGGAAACTTTCCATCGACAGATCTGTAGAAGAACGTAACGATACGTTCGAAACCACAAGATGAATAATTTTCAACAACAACTTTTTTGCGGTTATGTTATATTATAAGTATAAATAAAAACCTAGTGGATAGTGTTAGATAAGATAGTATAAGTAGCCATGCCACCAAGTAGAAAAAATATATTTATTGTAAATTATATGACCATATGGGGGCTCCATACGCACGACAGCTTTTTCAACGCGCGTTAAAAAAGCGCTTGAATCTGTCCGCACTCTAAATTCGATTTAACGACCATGGCTTAAAGTCGACAATCCAACAACGTTTGATAAAAAACGCCACCGCAGTCGTGTGTATACATACATGGATATCCATTTGTGTCATTCAAACGCTTTTTTAACGCGCGTTGAAAAAGCTGCCGTGCGTATGGGGCTTACAGGTATATATATCCAAGACAAAAAAAATTGTATGTCGCTATTTTTTAATAGCCTAGGTAGTTTCCCTTCTACTATTGTGAAATGACACTAACCATCGACCTAGTTAGACACAAATTTGTAAACCGATTACGCTTATCTTTTACCTGTTAGGTAATTTCGTAATTAGTTATACATTAGTTGTTTTAACGGTGTACAAAGTTAAATGTCTGGCCGCAATCAGACGAACGAAGTGGTTAGCGATCGGCTTTTTAAAAATTGCCTGAATGTTTCCAGAACCAAAAAAATGTTTCAAAAAGTGCTCTTAGAAGTTGTTTATAAGATCACCCAAAATTTCAGTATAAGGGCGTTTTCACATTGGCCGACCCGATATCGGATAAAACTAAAATGTACCTATGCTTTTTTCGATATTTCTTTTATCAGCTAAGAAATCTGCATAGCAAAGAAAACACACTCTAACATCTGTCTTTCCCGTAGGGGCCACGTGCGCACCATGGTTCCATATTTATCGCTTGTCACTATGCCCGTCACTTTCGCACTTACTATTTAGAACGTGACAGGCATGGTGACAAGCTATAAAAATGTGTGCTACCGCCGCTGACATCCGATAATCGGATAGATCCTTCCGATAATTTTTTATTTCAGTCATAAAGCCTGACAACAGTTTATTTAACCCTGAGATAGTGTCGCTGCAAACAGCTTACGTATGGCAATAATGTGCGTACGTCATGTATAGTCGGGGTAGTGGGCATTTGCTTCATGTTGATACTCGTATAATGTCAAAACATTGCTTAAAGAGAATTCGGTTCTTTCAATTTACCTATTCGTCAAAATCTGATTCTAAATATTCAATATTTATATATTCTTCGTTTTCTGACTCTGACGAAGTCTGATTTCCATCAAATGTCGTGTCGCTTTCAGGACCACCAACCTCGATTATAAAACGTTCAGTTTCCAATTCGATTATAGGATTTTTAT
The DNA here is from genome assembly GCF_963556715.1 of Cydia fagiglandana. Lineage (NCBI taxonomy): Eukaryota > Metazoa > Arthropoda > Insecta > Lepidoptera > Tortricidae > Cydia > Cydia fagiglandana. Next base: position 6,694,679 of record NC_085957.1, read on the forward strand.
CGTCGATCTACATAAACCTTAAATGAAATATTAAAGTTTAAATCAAACAACTAACCAGTTCAATAAAACCGCACTATAAAATGTCAATACCGGTCATGTCAACAACCAACTTTAAAATATTGTTTATTAGAATGCTATGTAATCCTTCGTCTTTTTTAGTATTTGATTGCATTCACTACAATTTTCTTCACATCTTTGGTATTTTTTTTTGGCATTTTTGTAATAAAACCGTTTATATTTGAATATATTCGTACATATTTTCCGTTTGTTTACATCGGTGACATTCGATGACATCCAACGTTCGTTGTCAAAGAGTAGGTACTTGTTGCCAGTAAAAGAAATTAGTACCATTGAAAATCCGCAAAATGGCGAAGGTCAAATAAACTGTTGTCAGGCTTTAATTTTTGATAATTTTCGTTTGTGTGCGTACCTATATGTGTAGGCATAATTCTTGCCGCGCGGCCCGACATCATGGATGTAGGATTCTACATCCGTTATCGAATAGGACAATGTGAATACGCTCTTACGACCTTCAAACCTTCAAGAAAAGGCGTACTCCCATTTTGATGGACGGCAACGCACTTACAACTCTGGTGTTGCAGGTGTCCATGGGCGACGATCGTCGTTTGTCTCCTATATCATAAAGGATGACTCACGTTAGACCGGGCCGTGTCCGGGCCGGAGCTTCCGGCGCTTCGTTTTCTATGGAAAGCATCACGTGATCGCCTGTCATGTCATAGAAAAGTAAGCGCCGGAAGCTCCGGCCCGAAATCGGCCCGGTCTAACGTGAGTCATCCTTAAGGGTTCCTAGTTCACTACGGAACCCTAACAAGTTAATTCCGTAAACATCATTTGCTTGTGGTTTACGCGGCCTCTTTGCGGTGGGACACCTACAACTACATTCATACAATCATGTTTATGTAGTTCATATGACGTGGAATAATAGTTATTCACGATACAAGTGCGGAAAAGGAAATTCGAAACGAGTGGCGATACATTAAAACACGACCGAAGGTAGCGTTTTAAATCTACACTAGTTGCGTATTACCTATTCGCACGTGTATCGTACCAAGTTTTACAGTACATATGGCCGTTTAAACTTTTGACATCGCACGAAAAGTGCAAAAGTGCTATTTTACGCACTAGTGCGAGAAAATAGGACCATATGTACTGTAAAATATTGTATTATGATGACGTAAACGTACTGGTGCTCAACGCGGTCCCAGTACGTCATCTTGTAACTTAAGTCATTGTCAATAGAGATGACAGCAAGGTGTCATCTATTGGGCACTAGCGTGTCGAGCACTCGTACGTTTACCTTACATGTTTATGTAGTTCAGATGACGTGCAATAAAATATATAATGTTAACTATATTTAACACCATTTTTTGCTGCGATGAGTTCCGGTTGGATAACAATGAGAGGCGAAATCCCACCCAACCTACTTAATATACAACATTATAATGTAACGGGTCATACACTGATTCAAGTTTGAACTCCTTTATTCCCACGTAAGATTTAAGGTGACAGTCCATTTCCAACGACAGCTGGGCCCAGTTTTATAAAATTACAAGTTACAGGTTACAAGAGTACAGGCTACAGGCACCTGTAATGCACTGTGAACGGCTACAGGTGTTTTATAAATACACATAAATTATTACAGTTGTAAAGAACCACGGTCAATCTCGATTACATGTGAAATCTACAGGTGTGAAGTACATCACTATTTAAAAAAAAACGTCTGTCATAGATACTCGGTGCTCTACTAAATGATGTGTTTTTGTTTGCTGTAAAATATTAATTACTGGAAAAATGGCCAGAAATGAAGGAAAAATCGAGTGGGAGAGCGGCGATCCATGCCAAGGATATACTTTTTGGGCCGTTTTCAGATTCAGATTAAGTTAGATTTCATGAAATATTTACCTAATAAGAAAATAACATGTAAATAAGTACTCTTTCACATTTTTACATGTATCGTTTCGGTAGCGGCTCAAAGATAAATACGCTGTGTATCGAAAATTATGAATAGTACACTTTACCATAATGTGAATGCACTATAATACTTAAATAAAGAGACGAATGCTAATAAATCAACGACAAAATATATCGGGAATAATCCCTTTCCATTTCCAAGTAGATAAAATAAAACGAATCGTCAATAAAATCAGTATCAAACATATTGTCACTATATTTCCTATTTACTATATATTACAGATACATTAACAAAAACTAATAAGGTCAGTGCATGGAAAAGTATGCATGCCCTGGCACAATCGTTGGCGTTGGTGCTTAACAATAAAGAGTAAAGTTTAAAATCTCTCAGAAAACCAGTCTACAAGTAACTGCTGTTGTGCTGTTACAGGACTCAAGACGTATGTAAGTTTTTGTTACAAGTGTACCAATCTACACTTGTAATTTACAATATTTTTATAAAACGCTTGTTCGATTATGAGTTTAAAACTATAAAACTCCCGTATTTTCATCTATGGTTGAGCTACAGGCACTTGTACCTGTAACTTGTAAAATTGTAACACAGTACTTTTATAAAACGCAAATTGTAAAAAACGGAGCAAGTGTTGCCAGTAAACGCCTGTAAACTTGTAACTTGTAACTTTATAAAACTGGGCCCTGCACTACTGTTCATTTTACTATGGAAATTGACAATGACAGCGACGCGTTCAGTACCGGTAGTGAAGCTGCGGTTAGAAATGGAATGTTACCATTACTTTCTGTACCATTTCGTACCTTAATCGTCACAGTGACAATCAATATATGAAAGTCGCTATAGTCGCACCAATAAAAGTCTGCAGCGGATTTGATAGCCCACGCAGTGTATATAAGTGTTATTTATACGTCATAATTTCATAGAAGTTTGACGTTTAAAATGACATTTGCACTACGTGGGCTATCAAAATCGCTGCAGACTTTTTACGGACTAACTCTAACTCCAGAGACCTCATACTGTAGGGTATTATAGGTATACTGTACGTATTTAAAAGAAATTATTTTACACCATGCATGAAATAAAGCACCAAATAATTATTAGAAAAAATTTGTAGTTATTTTTAAACACAAGTTCTATTTAATAAATCGGATAGAAATATAAAAAGTAGGTGAGTTGACCGTGACGTCACGATGTAATGTTTCATATAAATTCCATATTAGCAAATCGTTTTGACAGTTGTAATCCTGGCTCCTGGTCCACCACCACCACTGGTGGTGGTGGTGGTAGGGTGGTGGGTCCTGGTTCGAATCCTGGTAAGGGGTCATCCATTAATTACGTCACACCAATTTCTAGGTTTTTTGACCCCTCCCCCCCCCCTTGTCACACTTGGTCACATTTGGCAAACCCCTCCCCCCCCCTAGTGTGACGTCACATTTTTTCTACGAAATCGCCAAATCGAATTAAGTAAGTACCTAAGTATTATTAATATTCTATCAAAATATTTTTGACGATATAAATATTAGTAATTTTATAACCCAAAACTGCTTAGGAAAGAAAATTAAACGATTAAAAAGTATTTTCGTTTTAAAAACTTGTTATTTAAATGTACAGCGAACTAAATAATTTAAATAAATTTTCGGTTACTGATGAAGTTAAAGTGACGTCACAAAGTTTGTGTCTCCCCCCTCCCCCATGTCACAATATGTCACATTTTCTTGACCCCCTCCCTCCCCCTAAACGTGTGACGTAATTAATGGATGACCCCTAAGGACATTTATTTGTATGATGATACAGATATTTGTTCCAGAGTCGTGGTTGTTTTCTATATACATATGTAAGTATTTATATCGCTGTCTGAGTACCCACAACACAAGCCTTCTTGAGCTTACCGTGGGGCTTAGGGCAATTTGTGTAAAAATGTCCTATAATATTTATTTATTTATTTATTTGAAAAAGTAACTGATTTAAGGCTTTTCAACGCCGTGTCAAACACAAAAGCTGCCACGTCACGAAATATCAAAACTTAAATTGAACTTTATGCATATGCACGTAGGTCTGTGTTGCTCTGTCGTCTGTGACAGATTAAACGGTCTTTGGTCTTGGACCTCCGGTGCGGATATATCGGTCATTGGCGTGCAAAAGGTTAAAAATGTCGTGTGTTTGCGTTGAGTTTGCCTAAATGTGTCCAGAACCAAAAAAAATGTTTCAAAAAGTGTTCTTACAAGTTCTTTATAAGATCACCCAAAATATCAACTTAGAACAGGTATTCTATTTCCAGACTGGACCTTAAAGATGACGTCGAACGTTGGTCGGACCGCGCTTCTGCTGTTTTTGGTGACCTCTGCTACCTCACAGTTTTATGGTAAGGAGTTTATTTTATTTTTATTTAACATTTTAAACGAGGCCCATATTACAAATACCTTACAGACTAACATATATATGCATTTTATATAAACTTAAAAAACTAAACACTATTTAGGCGACAAAACGGCGGGGCTCCGTTGATCATCTGGTCTTGTGTCGGAATCGGCAGTTTGCCCCGGAACCTCCGAAACACACACCTTTCGGCCAGAAAATCAAATATGGTAATGGTAACAGTATTGTATTTTCATTTTTATTTAGTTTTTTACATACCATACTGGGTCAAACAGATCACTGTGTTACGTTCTTTCCTGTAGACATACACAAGAGTTAAGGGCTATAAAGGTTAATTTTCATATTTAACCCTTACCCACGTAAAAAGGTCCTCCTTTTATTTACAGAACTATGATAAAATCATTACTTACATGCCCACAAGCTGTTAACTATTGCCCACAGGAGAGAAAACTAGCGTGTTCGCGCGAACTGTACATTTTTCTCTCCTTTTTACGTGGGTAAGGGTTAAATAAGAAAATTAACATTTATAGCCCTTAACTGTTGTGTATGTCTACAGGAAAGAACGTAACACAATGATCTGACTATACTACTTACAGTAAAAATCTAAACTTACGGCATACCTATTACTTATGATTTGAAAAAACTGTCATTGGGACCATCATTGTCAGCGACCACCACGCAAGAGGTAAATAATGCTAGGTAGAACTCTTACGGCCCCGACACTATCATGGATACTGACATTACTTTGACGGAATGACGTTTTTAGTGATAGTGTAGGGAGTGCCATGAAGGAATGACGGCAAGTAATGAAGTTTTCTCAAACATGCAATGAAATATTGATGTTATGTTCCTTATAATAGGCTGCGAAGTATGACGTTTCAGGTGCGGCTAGGACAAAAGGTCGTTAATGGAATTTCATACACATCTTGCAGGCCTAGGCCGGCAAAGTCCTTTTTTTTAATTTTCATTTCACAGATATTTGTGACAAAGCATCGTGGCATTCATCCATTAAAAAAAACTAGAGGCAGTATTTGCTTTATGGTTCGTAATGACACTCTGCCACTACGCCTATAAAAAAAAACAAAAAACAATGTTTGCTATAATTTGCAGTTTTATTTGTATAAAATCAACATGAACTTAATAAATAATACATTCTATAATTTTATAATTTTAAATTATAAATTTAACTACACAAATAAAAACATTTAAAATATTTCATCTAAACGTTAGCGGTAGAAAGGTCTACTCAAACACGCGTAGTTATATTTTTTAAATTGTTATGGAGGTAAAGTTGAAAAATATTCATTCTGTTTTATTGGATTTATGGTGCGTTGTTGATTTTTTGACTTTAATATGAGTTCCGACGAAATAATGAAATTAATATTAATTGTAATCGTAGGTGTTGGAATTGGCAGCGTAAGCAGAATTGATTTTAAATAACTTGCTGCCTCTGCCGCCAAGTCAAAGACGAAGTATGTATATATTATGGTTGCTGATGGCAATTTTATTATTTGAGAAACTAAGAAAAATGGCTTACAGTTTATTAGAAACAGTTTTGTGGCATATTTTAAGTGAATGTAACTACAAATTCGTCAACACTGTGGAAATTATACTTATTTACTCCATGCATAAAGCAACGATGTATGTGAAACATGATATCAACATAAAACACTATGTAAACTTATGTGACAAAAACGACAGTCAGACGGATACAAGGCGAAAAAATCAAAGATACGTGAAAACATACGGGTAGTAAAAATACACGACTCGTGTAAAACATACGCGTGATTGATATAGGTACGTGTTGGTTATATTTTGGGTGTAGTTTACTTTTAGTTTTTTCTATAAATAAAACTTGGGTTTCGTGGATTTTTTATTTTATTTATTTCATTGCATGTTTGAGAAAAGCACTATACATACCTCGGCGGGAAATGGGGTTGCCCGCGCTCAGACCTATCCGGCCTCGCTTCGCTCGGCCGTCTATATGTCTTCGGCCGGCAACCCCTTTCGTCCCGGCCTCTGTAGTAATGTACTATTATTTATCTGAATACTAAGAAGCCCTGGGCCTTGGAATGGAAAAGGTTAAGGGTTAAGGCAGACCTCTGACATTTATATTAACTTCATTATCGATCAACGAAAGCAATCCATATTTAGTTCGATATGAATCGTTCACACATCACACAGTTAAAAGACCGTAAACCTTATTTAAAACATATCAGGTTCCCCAATTATCAGTTACCCTTCGAACGCGACGCCTGTCCGGACATTATTGTCAGGATTTTTTACCTTTTATCCGGATTGCGGCCAGACTTGGCAAATGTCAGGATTTTTAGGAATGAACTCATAAAAAAGCGCGAGGAGGGGGCTGCGGGGTCAGGCGGAAGGAAACGGAAAGACAGATCCACGATGTACACCGCAGAGCGCAGCGCGCCGCCGGGGCGACGTTGAAACTACGCCAAATCTCGGTCACAAGAAATGTCAGGATTTAGGGTGATGTCAGGATTTTTATCACATTTAATTCTTCCATATGGCAACCCTATGCGCGGCGCGTCACCATGAACCTTGTCGGAATTCGCGAAAGTTAATAACTGGGATGTGGCCGCGAGTCAGTTGACGTTATTGACGGTCAAAGGATGTTGTTAGTGACTCATGCGCACTCATGCACTTCTCACCACTGTCGTTTTTTGATAAATTTCCTTGATCAATTTCCAATTTAAGAGGAAGGTGGACGACCGCGCTAAAAACCTCGCCTTTCCGTACAAACTAGAGATCCAAAAGACTCAAGCCTATTTTTATTTAATTTTACTAATTAAATAGAAATAGGCTTTTACCCTTTTAGGCGTCAAGAGATGAGGCGAGCCCTAAAAAGAGCTAAAAGGCTTGAGTCTTTTGGATCACTAGTACAAACTACAAACGTAGCTCTCATTTTCCTCTCTGAATAAGTATTAACATTATAGAAAATATTTTTACACAATTTGATGTGTATTAACTGACTATTAAGGTAATAATGGATCAATCTAAAAAAAAATATTTTATAGTACAATAATGCTCTTTGGTTTATTTATTATTGGTATAACCAATAAAATAATAAAGTAAAAGCAAATAAGAACTCGTCCGTAACAGGGGAACCCCGGGTAGAACATATTAGAAACACCACGAAGCCGATTCTTACTTTTAAAATATTATCTTAATTGGTTAAGATCATCGCTTATATTGAAATAGATTGATCGGGTATTGACATGGGGACAGTTTATGAACTGTACATAAAGTCTGTATCTTTAGATATTAAAAGTAAACAAACAATGTGTACATTTTCGGGTAGTTATAATATTTATTAGTTAACCAACCAAATACAAAACCGCCTGGATCTGTCACTGAACGAGCTGACTTTAACCTACATTATTTAGTAATGTAATGTTTTCATCTACCCTCAGCTCTGTCTTAAGGAGCCATTTAAGGGTAGATTTTGTTTATTTTTATTTAAATACCTGAAGATACAGACCACATACAGAGTAATTACAGACTATAGGGGCAGCACAGGAGTCTTAAGGAGATATGAAGTGTAAATGTCAAGTTTAAGATTCAGATTTATGTCAATAGATGGCAGAACCTACAACGCGCAAGTGACATTATTGTTTTCGTTTTAATTTGTGACTAATGTTTTTGCGGCTGCAGTTTAAAATCAACCTTCGTGCATTACCACAGGGTTCACAATGACCCGCCGCGCACGACAGGCGTGGCGTTCATAGGGTTAAGTAGTTTAAAGTTTTCGATTCAGGGGGCCAATTTTAGAATTTCGACCGCTTTATTTAGTGTATTTCGTTCAATAATATCTCCAGTACTAGGCATTTAAATCCTACTAATAGAATTGAAAACGAGTGGTCAATACCACTAGATTCTCAATTTCTATCACTCGTATTTCAAAAATTTGCATTTCGCCGTTTTCGACCGATTTTCGAGTGACGAAATTGAGCGATCGAAGTTCAAAAATCGGCTCCCTGGCTACAAATGCTACAAAAGCGAGGGAACTAACGCGCAAGATTCCTTCATAATCTGTGTCGGACGGTAGAAATAAACAGATATCAGTAACAGATTAAAATAAGATTTATATAATTCGAAATGTTCACTCGAGTCTCCATATTTATATAAACACGCCATATTCCCTGCGTCATCGTTGTAATGGTGATTTTATGCAAACAACCGGTAAAGTGTTATTTTATTGCATAACACGATAATGAGTATACCTCAGGCCTCAGGCAGGAAGCTAGATTCTCCATAGATATATGCTATTTATATCATATTGTTTACTAAATAATATGTTTAGGTATATGAAAACATTGCACTCTTGGTTTATACACAAGAAAAAAAACCGGCCAAGTGTGAGTCGGACTCGCACACGAAGGGTTCCGTACCGTGGCTATGACATGGGGTTCTTCAAGAAGCAGGTATTTAGGGTTCTCAAAAGACTGCAACGCATAATGGCTCCTCTATACGATGTGCCAAGGCCGGCCACTCCAAGGGACGCATTTATGCGTTAGAGGGAGCAAGTGATATTGCTATTTCATTTACCGCATGGCTGCGTCCCTTGGAGTGGCCGGCGTTGGCCCATCGTGTGGAGAAGCCATAAGTGGCTCCTCTTTTGTTGCTTTGCCCCACCCCCCCCCCCCCACATCTGGCGTCTTTCGAGCGTCGGCGTCTACAATTCTATGGCGCAACTGCGCAGCTACGTCATTTTCCATAGCGCTGACCAGACGCCGACAGACGCCGACGCTCGAAAGACGCTAGATGTGGGGGGGGGGGGCTTATGTCCATGGGCGGCGATGACTGCTTCCCATCAGGCGGCTCGTCTGCTCGTTTGCTTCCTATTATATAGGCCCTTTTAAAAAAATACCTAATCCCATAGGTGCATATCTCCCGGATGACCTTACATATTTAATTGACATTACTCTCAATGCTAAGGGTTTCCACCTATCCAAATTCTTTGTCCAACGTGTATTGCGTCTCACATTTTGCTTTAATGAGAGAGAGACACACTGTCATTGGAGAAAGGAATTGGGCATGTGGAAATACCACCCCAACATATTGTTTATTTTTCTTTAAATTTATCTTAAGGGGCCCAATGATTAACAGTCCGCCGGACGGTATCAGCCTGTCAGTTGTTCGGAACTGTCAAAATTTTGTTCTAACTGACAGGCCGATGCCGTCCGGCGGACTGTTAATCAGTGGACCCCTTTAGGTCTTAGGTTAGGGTTTTATAATATGAATATTAATGTAAAATTTAAAAACACTTACAAAACAATAAAAAATAAATATGAACACATTGTTTTTTTTTATTACAGATTTCTTTCAAGGATTCAAACCATTCGCAACGAATCAACCTTCATATGGATCAGAGTTCACAACACGAAGACCCGAGAAAACATACAAACAGACAACTAAACGGGAAGAAACCACAAAAAGATACGAAATTGATCTCTACAATAACCCGTTTCTACCACAATTCAATTTAGACAGAAACCAAAACGACTACAGAAGAAAAAAGAATATAACTACCACTACATTAAAACCTAAGAAGAAAACTACTATACGTACAACCAACAAAATACCTCAGAATCTACAAGAATATAATAATAATAATATATACGATGGAAAAATAAACGACGTGGGCGATTATTACACGCAAAAACCAAATTTTAATAATAATTATTATACGACAGAAACCCCGTTCAATAAAGGGGTTAGGCCTGTAGTTACCAACGGGCCTCCTATAACGAACAGGCCGGTAACGAAGAGGCCTAACTATGGGGTTAACGCGAGGCCGAAAGACGAGGATTCTATAGCGTTTCCTGATGATGATGCGACTCCGGAGATAATTATTGGGCCTGATGAAGATTATATGAGTAATGTTGAGAAGAAGAGGTATATAGAGCTGGCGGAAAGAAGTAAGTACATATTTACCAAATAACTAAAAATTATATGCTTTTTACTTTCGTTTTAAAAAAATCTAAACTCTCTTGAGAATCAGAATAATTATATAGGTACGAGTAATAGTGTATTCTAATGTTTATAATATTAGAGACGTTCGTGTTGTCTATATCTGACGCAGATTTAATTAAGATTGATTAAAAATAAATAGGTAATTAAAGTCATTAACGGGTCAATCGCGATTAAATTTCACTATTTTACCATTTTTCCGACGTTTCAGCCACAAACAACACAAAGAACATACATGCGTTTTGCATGTGTAGAAAACGCGAGAGCTTAAAGTGTTACACTTAAAAAAATATTTATAAGGTAAAAGTAGGTACTAGTGCTCGACGCTGCACTAATATATATTCGACATGGGCACATGACATAAAGTCAAAGTAATATCTTAGGTTAAGATTTTTCTGTATTCAAATTTAATTCTTGTCACTTTGCCATATAGTGCCCATGTCGAATACTAGTGCAGCGTCGAGCACTAGTACTTCTACCTTATACCCCATTCAAACAAATTTTGCTGAATTAAAAGCATAAAGTAAGTTTATCATGTTTTCTATATCATTTTCAGAATGCGACGAGTACAAGGCATTAGGCACAAAGGCAGTTCAAGCCATCCCCCTTCTGCCTCGCCCTGAGCCGGTTCAGATCAACGTGCGCAAATGCGCACCCACCACGGTACCTCTGGTGGTGGGGGGCAAAGTGGTAGACATACAGGAGTTCCCACACATGGCGCTGTTGGGATGGAGAAAAATACAGGTGATTTATTTGAGACAGACTGCCGTATTCGAACTTCAAGATATTCACAAGAGACGACACGTACAAGATCCATTATAGATAGGTTATAGTTTAAGATATCAACTAGTTCTCTTTTGCAGCGCAATTCGGGCAACCAATGTCACTTTTACGTTAGATAGAGTAAGATATCTATTACATAGATGTGAATTGGATCTCTAAGTCATATCCGGTGGAAATCGTTCAAGAGTATCTCCAGAATCGCGCAAATGTCAAATTTGACAAGTTAGATCTTAAACATATCGTTATACTATCTTGGTGTTGTCTAAAAGATATCTAATAGATGTCTATTTCAAAATCCGAATCGGGCCCAGACAATTATATGGAGGACAGTCTTCTGATTTAGATAGAATAGTGAATTTCTGAAGCGCTTGATATTACTCCTGGGGCCTCTTCACCATGGTGGTACTAACAATTGATATGTTAGACCCACTTGCACCATCCCACTAACCCGGGGTTAAGCGGTTTAACCGTCAACGTCAACCTAGTGTCAAATTGTACTGGTAACCATGGCAACTCCAGGTTTAACCGTTTAACCCCAGGTTAGTGGAAGTGGGCCTAAGTAACTCGAAAGGTACATGATTTGAACGGTGTAGAAACTCATGTAGGTTAAGGTTCTTATCCCAGTCCACCGTGTGGCAGACTTTCCGGCTTCTTAATGTAGTTATGTTACAATATCTTAACAGTTTGATCTTTTCCCCAGGCGGCTGGCTACGCGTGGAAATGCGGCGGCTCTCTGGTCAGCGAGCAGTTCGTCCTGACTGCTGCGCACTGCTCGTTTCAGGACCGGGACAACACCGTTGTTAAGTAAGGAACTATTCTCTTAACAGATCCTTTCTCCAGGCGGCTGGCTACGCGTGGAAATGCGGCGGCTCCCTGGTCAGCGAGCAGTTTGTCCTGACTGCTGCGCACTGCTCCTTTCAGGACCGGGATAACACCGTTGTTAAGTAAGGAACTATTCACTTTAACAGATCTCTTCTCCAGGCGGCTGGCTACGCGTGGAAATGGGGCGGCTCTCTGGTCAGCGAGCAGTTCGTCCTGACTGCTGCGCACTGCTCGTTTCAGGACCGGGACAACACCGTTGTTAAGTAAGGAACTATTCTCTTAACAGATCCTTTCTCCAGGCGGCTGGCTACGCGTGGAAATGCGGCGGCTCCCTGGTCAGCGAGCAGTTTGTCCTGACTGCTGCGCACTGCTCCTTTCAGGACCGGGATAACACCGTTGTTAAGTAAAGAACTATATATTCTCTACGTATAGCATAGGCATAGCTGTGATTGATATTACAACACATTGTGTCAAAATATTTTCAAAAACCTTCGTCAACTTAAAGTTTAAATTTAGACTATTATGAATTTCCTGCCATACCTTTAGAGGATTTCAGGATATGATGGAGTAAATCAAATGCCCAAATACATGCAAAATCACACACACTTATCACTCTCTTTTTGACATAGGCACAGAAAACGTACCTAATAATATTATCATACGGTAATTTTACTCCATGTTCGAGTCGAAAGTGTCTTTGAACGGACCAATCACGGAACGGGACTTAGCTCACCTCGTCCCGCGCACCCCCGCAATTTTGGCATCATCGGTTGCATTAAATAATTGCTCTAAACTCGGTCTAGATGATTCCTAGTCTATGATGGCGTGTCGTGTCTGCCCTGTAACATTAGGCATAAATACAATCTTGATATCTATTTGTCCCAGCGGACCTCCCAGCGCGGTTCAACTCGGCTCCTCGTACCTGGACGACCCTGGAGCCCTGGTCATCAAGGTCGCAGCCGTCATCAGACACCCCAAGTATAAGCTACCAAGGTCATACTACGACTTGGCGCTTGTCAAGCTAGTTAATGCTGTCAAGTAAGTGCCTGTCTCTATCTAATGCCTTTAGCAATTTGAGCAATTTTTGTTTATATGTATACCTATACCGGGTGTGGCCTGTAACATGAGCAAATAATTAAAACATAGATTGTACTCCTCAAACGGTGACACTTTTGTTCAACAACTTTTAAAATTATGAAATATTTAGACTCCCTATTTTTCATACAAAATTTGCCCTAAGGCACAGTAGGCCCGGGCCTAGGGCGGCAAATTGTGACAAAAAATTCGCTGGTAGGTAACAAGAAATAACTCAAAATGTAGTCAATATTATAGGTGCCTTGAAAGGGGCGGCTACAGGGCCTGGGGCCTAGGCCGGCAAAGACTGCAAATCCGCCACTGGCCATCGCCACGCCATATCATTGTGATTCACGTTGCTTGTCACGCCTTAACCATAACAAAATTCGCAATACATTGAGTCTTTAAACTTTAAAGTGTATTAATAATCAAACCACAAGTTATTTTTAAAAGTCGCTGAACAAATGTTGGTCAGTATGAGAAGTACAGCCTACAGTTTAATTTTTTGCTCATATTACAGGCCACACCCGGTATATTTCGGGGATCTCGGAAACGGCTCAAACGATTTCGATGAAATTTGCTATATCCCCATATAGTCTTTATCTCTGGGAAATCGCGCATTTTTGATTTTTTATATGTTTTCCTCCTATGCTACCCCCTACTATAGTTCATGCACTGCACGTTCCCTATACCCCCACACGTACACACTCACTGCACGTTCCCTTCCCTATACCCTCACAGCCCCACACATACACACTATAGAACTGCTATAGTACATTTCGATGCTAGTGCGGAAGGTATGTCATTACTTCACGAGTACCGAGATATCTTGCCACGAGCCGCAGGCGAGTGGCAAGACTCGGGACGAGTGAAGAATGACATTTCCGCACGTGTATCGAACGACGTTTTTTAATACAGTTGCGAAAAAATAAGAAAAACATTGTTAATCGTACACTAAACAAAACTGGTAACAGTGACAGCTCGGTTAGACGTCGTCTTTAAGTATATTATATCTATGGGCGTTTAGCAGCTATTCCGTTCCATTCAGTCAACTTATTAAGAACGGAATTTTCAATATTGAATATTAAAAAATAAACGTGTTATAATGATTAAGAGGTAAGTAATTAAATATGAAATATGTAATATTTTTCGTATTCTTACATTAACGGTAGGTTTTTATGCTGATTACGACGTTTAAAGGAAACTAATATTAACACTCATCAATAAGTAGTCGTGAATTGGAACAAGTATAAATTTAAAAAAATTGGAAAAGTAAAAAGCACTAGTTCGAGATAACCAACTTTCCGCACGCTAAACAGCTACGTAAAGTAGCACTTTTTGAGCAACTGTATTAAAATAGTACATTTCGATGCTAGTGCGGAAGGTATGTCATTACTTCACGAGTACCGAGATATCTTGCCACGAGCCGTAGGCGAGTGGCAAGACTCGGGACGAGTGAAGAATGACATTTCCGCACGTGTATCGAACGACGTTTTTTAATACAGTTGCGAAAAAATAAGAAAAACATTGTTAATCGTATACTAAACAAAAGTGGTAACAGTGACAGCTCGGTTAGACGTCGTCTTTAAGTATATTATATCTATGGGCGTTTGGCAGCTATTCCGTTCCATTCAGTCAACTTATTAAGAACGGAATTTTCAATATTGAATATTAAAAAATAAATGTGTTATAATGATGAAGAGGTAAGTAATTAAATATGAAAATGTAATATTTTACGTATTCTTACATTAACGGTAGGTTTTTATGCTGATTACGACGTTTAAAGGAAACAAATATTAACACTCATCAATAAGTAGTCGTGAATTGGAACAAGTATAAATTTAAAAAAATTGGAAAAGTAAAAAGCACTAGTTCGAGATAACCAACTTTCCGCACGCTAAACAGCTACGTAAAGTAGCACTTTTTGAGCAACTGTATTAAAAAAATCATTTTGGTCTGATTTTGGTAGCTTTCTTTTTATTTGTAAATACTGTACTTATAGCAATGCACCGAGGAGACGTTTCTTAAGTTGCGAAACTTCTATGAAGAATATTCTCTGGAACTTAAATTTAATAAACAATCTGATCGTGTCAAGACCGACGTACACACATGCCATTTTAAATATTTCGCCTGCCTGCTTTACTGTTATGTGGCGTGTAATATTATATATTACACAGAGAACTTTCTAAGTTTCTTTCATGTAATTTCTCTGAAATTTCCGAGAGCATTTCTGCAATTTGTACATTGCTATGTACTTACCTAAATCAGGACTTATACAGGGTGTTTGGTACATCGTTGGCCAAATTGAAACGGCAGATAGGTTGAGTCATTTGCTATCTTACCAGGCCTAGAAATTTTTAATTTTGCGCACGAATATTTTTTCAGCTCTATGCCAGTTTTTCGTAAATTTCAAATTTTTACTTGCGCAGTAGTAAAAAAAAACATTTTTTTTTAAATTAAAAATTTCTAGGCCTGGTAAGATAGCAAATGACTCAACCTATCTGCCGTTTTAATTTGGCAAACGATGTACTAAACAGCCTGTATAAAAATCTGTTTTTGAATTCCAGGTTCTCTGAGGTGGTGAAGCCAGCGTGCCTGGGTACCGCCCCAGCGGTGGGCAAACCCATTATTGCCACTGGTTGGGGCCGCACTGAATATGGTAAGACAAAGTGACCGGCCTCTGGCCTAGTGGGTAGTAACTCTGCCTGCGAAGCCGATGGTCCTGTGTTCTAATCCCAGTAGGGGTCATCCATTAATTACGTCACACGTTTAGGGGGCGGGAGGGGGTCAAGAAAATGTGACATGTTTGTGGCATGGGCGAGGCAGTCACAAACATTGTGACGTCATTTTAACTTCATCACTATTCATCAGTAACCGAAAATTAATTTATATTTTTTTATTCGCTGTTCATTTAAATAATGAAGTTTTGGTTTTGAGGTAATTTTCGTTCCTAATTGGTTTTGTGTTATAAAATTATTAATATTTCTTAAACAAAATTGCCTAAAATGTGACGTCACACCAGGTGGGGAGGGATTTGCAAAATGTGACCAAGTGTGACAATGAGGGGCGGGGGGGAGGGGTCAAAAAACCTAGAAATTCGTGTGACGTAATTAATGGATGATCCCTAAGGGCATTTATTTGTGTGATAACACAGATATTTGTTCCTGAGTCATGGCTGTAATCTTTGTATATAATCGTCGCCTAGCATTCATAGTACAAGCTTTGCTTGGTTTGGGGCTAGGTTGATTTGCGTAAGCTGTTCCCTTCCAGGAGGTGACCAATCACTGGAGCTCCGTAGTGTGTCTCTGCCAGTTTGGGACATAAACCGATGTCAGGAGGTCCTCGGGACCTCGCGCAAGCTGCCTCAGGGACCTTCGAGCGACAGCCAGATCTGTGCTGGCGAGGAAAGGGGAGGGAAGGATACTTGTCAGGTAAAATATCTCCCTGGCCTTAACGCTTTTTTATATACTACGTTGGTGGTCAAACAAGCGTACGGCCCGCCTGATGGTCAGCAGTCTCCGTAGCCTATGGACGCCTGCAACTCTGGTACATGTGTGTTGCCGACCCTAACATCCGTACCCTCGTTGAGATCCGGCAGCCTTAGTCTTAGCCTTAGCAGGCTTGGCTTGGCTCTTGGCTGGCAGAAGCCTGTGAGTAAATGCCAAATAATACTAGGCCCTACCTGCTCATAGTGTTGTGTTCCAAAACACAACACTATGAGTAGGGTCTAGTGTTGTTTGCGGATTTCAGTGCGCCACTCCGGTGAGGGTTTAGTAGGTAGGTTCCTCTCCTTCTTTCTCAAAAGAAAGTAGGTGAGAGTCCCACAAGGGGAGATATGAATAAAATGGACCCACATATCAGGACCATGCTAACATCATTCCCACATCTTCTAAAAAGCTTAGGATCTTTTGCACCACAATCGTCTGTCACCGTTAAATCGTTCGGTAAATTTTATTGCATAGATCTCTGCTGCGTGACGTTGATCAGTCTGTTAACTGTGGTAGGTGCCAGGGATGTTGCGAATATTCGCATCCGCATCTGCATCCGCGGAACATCCGCATTATTTTCAATATCCGCATCTGCATCCGCATCCACATAAAATCGATGCGGAGCATCCGCATCATGCGGATGTCGACCAAGTCGGTAACAGGAACGTATTAGCGGCGGCGCCGGCGGCGTAAGTGCTAGGTCATTTCGTCATTATATACATATAACGAAATCGTCTAGATCCCAAAAAGTCGGCCAAGTTACTGTTTATTAAATAAAACGCACATATATATTATTCTTGTTCAAATACTAAACGTTAATTTTTTTTTTATATAAAAAATGTTAAAAATGTGAAATTTGACGTTATTTAAGTAACAAATCTTGACATCCGCATCCGCGGATGTCAGGCTATAAATATCCGCATCCGCGGATGTCAAAAAATCTGCATCCGCAACATCCCTGGTAGGTGCAACCACACCGGCGTAGGTACCCAATGTTGGGATTTGGAGCGCCACCACTTACCGTATTAATCTATCATTTTACTGTAGAGTGTACTTTCTCTGTATCCAGGGTGACTCCGGTGGACCCGCTCAGCTTCAAGAGGACTGTATCTGGCGTGTCGTGGGCGTGACGTCACTAGGCAGGTCCTGTGGCGCCGCCGAGACCCCAGGCCTGTACGCCAAGATCCAACGCGCCTTCGTGGCCTCTCAGATCTTCGGCTCTCAGAAAATCAGGAATTATACCAACAATAATCAGAATTATGGAAATAATAATAATAATGGCAATTCTGGAAATAATAATGCCAATTCTGGAAATAATAACAATTTTGACAATAATTATGGGAGCAATAATAGACAGGACAGCGTTTATAATGAACGGCCAAATAATGCCAACTACAATAATAGACGACCACAAGGTAATAGTCAAGATAATGCGCAACGTCCTGATAGAAATGTAAATAATTATTCTGGAAGTCAAGGTGGTGTTAATAATAGAGAACAGGACGACTATAATCGAGGTAGACCTTATAATCAACAAGATTATAATAATTACGATACACAAGGCAGTAATAATAGACCAAGTTACACAACAACAACGCAAAAACCAAATAGAGGCGTTATTTCTTCAGACTATAATAATGGTAATTATAACAATAAACAAAATTCACAAAATTATTATACCACTCGAAAACCTGTTAGGAATAATAATTATGACAATAGTAATTATAATTCACAAAATTATGGAAGCAATAGTCGGGATCAAACAAATTATAATAGAAATGATAATTATGGATATAATAATCAGCCAACACAAAGAACACAGAATAATTATAATGACAATAGACAGTCAAATGTTGAAGATTATACGATAAATAGACCATGGTGGTTAACATGAACCACAAAGCTGTTCTACCGCGTGGTAGATGAAAATAAGTATTAAATTAATGTTAAAATGTATTGGAAATACTCTAAATTTATTGTTTAATTTGTAAATATAAAATGTACACTACCAAACTTTTGTTTTATTTATTACAAGAAAGCTATATCACAAGAAACAAAGGAATTAATAAAAATGCGAAATCGTATACCTATATATGTTGATTGTTTTAATGTTTAGTTTATTTAGAGGTATTTTTGATATTGCTTTTACCTGTAGCGGGCTGTACTTGTAAATTACTCATTTATTGAAATTTTAAGGGTCATTAGATTGGGGTCTTTAACAATTAATCCATGCTTGATAGTTTCTTAGTAAACATCTTTGCTACCTTCAATCCCTTATGTTCTATCACTCTATGCCTCTGTACTTCGCACGACTTGAGATTCTTGTGACACACCAGACATGTAAATATGAATTTCCTTTTCATTGATTTCCTTCTTTTATTCACTTTTATCAGTTCTTTACTATCTTCTTTACGCGTAAATATTTCAGGATGATTTCTTTTAACGTGTTCATTATGATACTTCTGTTTAGAATATACTCCACAGAATGGACATTTTCGCGCAACACATTCGTCTATTAAACCTTCGTCAATCTCATTTATATTATGTACTCGCATATGGCTTGCAAATGTTGGGATATTGGTAAATGTACAACTGCATATATGACATGTGAATACGGTGTCACGTTTTTTACTCATCTTATCCTTTAGTTTTGATGATATTATGTCTGTATTGTGACATATGTACAGATTAAGTAATCAGGCGCCGACTGAATGTGGGTAGGTTTATTTTTCTCTCTTTTAATAAATCCTATACCGAACGGACGTGTTTCCTTGGTGGCATCAGCTCACTCCCTATCCTGGCCTGGAGGCATATTTTTCAGTGGCGACGGGACTGTGATCTACGTGTGGAACATTTTAGTGTTGTGGTTTAGTACATTGCAGTGAATAAAAACAGTAATAATGGCAGTCGGAAAGATAGCACCTTTCGATATGGACAAAGATTGTTGGGACTTATACGTGGAGCGTTTGGAACAATATTTTATAGCGAATACAGTGAGTGAATCGGTTAAAGTGGCTACTTTAATTACGGTGGTAGGCAGGGACGCGTATGAACTTATGGTTAATTTGTGTACGCCGGCCCGCCCGGCAACAAAGACTTTTGATCAGTTGAAGGCCATCATGAAATCGCACTTGCAACCTAAACCTAGTGTATTAGCAGAAAGGTTCAAATTCCGACAACGACGCCAAGCAAGTGATGAAAGCATAGCGGAGTATGTCGCGGCGTTAAAAAAAATGTCAATGACTTGCAATTTTGGCGCGGACTCATTGCAAGACAATTTAAGGGACCAATTTGTTTGCGGTTTATCGAAGGATGTTATACGACAGCGACTATTCGCAGAGGAGGAAATCACGTTCGAGAAAGCATTCAAATTAGCCGTAACGATAGATTCGGCCGAGACGGAATCGGCGGTTATGGAAAAGCGAGTAGACAACCATGGAGGAAGTACGGGTGTCTACCAGGTGGCCTCGAGCTGGGGGCGAGGGAGCCACGGTAACGGTGGAGCCGCCGGGGGACGGAAGGTCACGGGGGCTACGCGAGGCGGGGCAGGCGCCGGGCGCGGCGCGAGCGGCCGCGGCGGACGACACGGGCCGGGCGCCGCGGGCGCCGGTCGGGGGCGCGGCGCGTACGGCAGCGCAGCTGGCTGCAAGACGTGCGGCGGCAGTCATGACTCCAACACGTGCAAATTTAAGGCGTACGTGTGTCGGGTGTGCAACCGAGATGGACATCTGAAGAGGATGTGTCCGAGACTACGCGAGGAACAGCTGTTCGCGTTGTATGACGGAGGCGCGGACGGGCAGGTGGCGTATGACGACAGCGAGGGAAGTGACGAGGTAGTTACCTATAACTATTCTATTGCTTTAAAGGACTTTAGTGCGTATCCGCCATATGTATTATCAATGAAGGTTAACAAAAGAAATATAGATATGGAAATTGATACAGGTAGCTGTATTTCTTGCATTAGTTACGATTGTTACATAAAAACTTTAGGAAATTTTAAATTACAGCCGAGTGATGTCTCAATGCGATATTATACCGGGGAAAGGGTAATACCCGTAGGTAAATTATGCGTGAATGTACAATATGGTAAAGTAAACAAAGAATTAGATCTGTATGTAATTAAAAGGGGCATGACGAGTTTGTTAGGTCGACAATGGATTCATGAACTCGGGGTAACTTTGCCCGTGTCAGTGCCATGTAACAAATTGGACAGGGAAAATATTGGCCAAAAATTTGATGAAAATGTGTTCAGTTCCAGGTTTAAAGAAGTATTTGAAGACGGTTTGGGGCGGTTCACGGGCGGCAAGGTCGGCTTCGCACTGCGCGAGGGGGCGCGTCCGGTGTTTCTGCGCGCGCGCCCGCTGCCGTACGCGCTGCGCGAGCCGGTGGAGCGCGCGCTCGATCAGCTGGTGCGCGACGGCATCATCACGCCCGTGCCCACCTCCGACTGGGCCACGCCAGTCGTACCGGTAATGAAAAAAGATGGGACTATTCGTTTGTGTGGCGATTTCAAATTGACACTAAATAAATGTTTGCAAGTGGATCATTTTCCAGTACCTCGAGTAGATGATTTGTTGACAAAATTGCATAAGGGGGATAAATTTTCGAAAATTGACTTATCGCAAGCGTACGCGCAATTCGAATTAGACGACTCAAAACAATACACCGTAATCAATACCCACAAAGGCTTGTTTATGTATAATCGTTTAATTTATGGCTTATCTTCTAGCCCCGGTATATTTCAAAGGAAGCTAGAGCAGTTGTTTGCGGACTTGCCGACAGTAGGCGTTTTCTTGGATGACATTATTATAACTGGTTCCGACGATCGGGCTCACTTAGAAACCCTCACAGAGGTATTTGAGAGGTTACGGAAATATGGGTTAAAGGTAAAAAAAGAAAAATGCACTTTTTTTGCGCCGTCAGTGACGTATTTAGGTTTTGTCATTAGCAAAAAAGGTGTGCACACGTGTCCTGAGAAAATAACGGCCATTAAAGAAGTAGGGGAACCAAGTAATGTGTCGGAACTTCGCTCGTTTTTAGGTCTCATTATGTATTATGGCAAGTTTGTACCTAACGTGAGTACTATTTTAGCACCACTATACAGGCTTTTACAAAAAAATGTTAATTTTGCATGGGACGAAAATTGTAGGTCAGCGTTCAACAAAATCAAACAAATGTTAATTTCAAGTCCCATTTTAGCTCATTACTCGCCACATTTGGGCTTAGTTCTTACCACAGATGCTAGCAGCGTAGGGGTAGGCGCGGTTATCTCCCATTTGACGCCAGAGGGCGAGCGGCCGATTGCGTATGCATCACGGGTATTGAATTCGGCGGAGAAGGCGTATTCCCAGATTGAACGCGAAGCTTTGTCAATAATATATGGTATTAAAAAATTCCATCAATATCTCTATGGTAGAAGGTTCACATTAAGAACTGATCATAAACCTTTAGTCTCCATTTTTGGCGATAAGTCAGGCATACCGGTAATGGCAGCGAGTAGGATGCAGCGTTGGGCGGTCATCCTCGCGGGTTACGATTATGACATCGAATACGTGCGTAGCGAGAAAAACGCGGCCGACGCACTATCTCGTTTGCCAGTAGGATTACGTTCCGAACAGGAAAACGATAAAGGTAATACACGCGAAATCACTTACTTGAATTTTGTTCAAAATTTCATGCCAATTACAAGGAAGACTTTGTGTCAAGAAATTAGTAAGGACGACGTTCTTAGGAAAGTAATGTTGTTTATACAATCCGGTTGGCCAACAGTTTGTAACGATGAACAGATTAAACCTTATTTTTCACAACGCAACGAATTATACATCGATGCAGGATGTATAGTATGGGGTTATAGATTAGTTATTCCAAAAAAATTGCAGGATTCGTTGTTGAAAGAGGTGCACAGCGGACACATGGGGATAGTTAAGATGAAGAGTATCGCGCGGAGCATTGTGTGGTGGCCGGGCATCGATGCGGCAATTGAAAGCGTCTGTAAAGCGTGTACCGCGTGTACAGCAGAGAGTACGTCTCCGGCTAGGGCGGTGCCACAACCCTGGCCATACGAGTCAGAGGTCTGGTCACGAATTCATCTCGATTTCATGGGTCCTATTCAAGGTGCCTCATTTTTGGTGTTAATTGATTCGACCTCGAAATGGATTGAAGTTTTTAAAATGTATAAAACTACTGCCGCTGAAGTTATTCGCGTGTTACGGGAAACATTTGCGCGTTTTGGGCTACCAAAAGAGATTGTATCAGATAACGGGCCCCCGTTTTCTAGTAAGGAGTATGAGCGTTTTATGACTTTTAACGGTGTTAAAATGACATTTGCACCAGTATACCATCCCTCGTCGAATGGGGCCGCAGAGGGGGCAGTTAAACTGTGCAAACGAGTAGTTCGGAAAGCTTTGCGCGACGGCGTTGATGTAGACGCAGCGTTACAGTCATATTTATTGTCTTACCGAAATGTAGACCACAGTACAACCGGCACGTCACCAGCGGTTCTTTTACAGCGTAGGACATTAAGGTCTCGTCTTGATCTATTGAAGTGTAGGAGGCAAGTAGAAGAGAAGGTTATTCAGAGTCAACGTAAACAAGTCGAGTATGCGGGAGGTACGTCTAGACAGTTCGATATCGGAGAGAAGGTGTGGGCACGTAATTATACAGGAGGGGAAAAATGGATAGGAGGGAAAATTGAACAAAAAGTAGGATCTCGCAACTATATTGTAGGTAGGGAAAATGGTCCACCCATCAAACGACATATCGATCAGCTCAAAACTAAGTGGGCTAGCACGATCGATGTGTCAGTACCAAACTCTCCGATTGCGGTAGAACCACCAAACGAATTCCCTACAGGTACGACGGCGGGAGAACCAGAACCGGTAACAAGCAATTCGGAGTTAAGGGCCGCGGCCGTGAATGCTCCACCGTTGCCGGTTGCACCGGCCGCGCCCCCTACATTGCCGGTTCCCGTGGAGGGCCCCAAACCGATCCGCAGTAGGAAACCCGTTAAAAGGTACGGGTTCGACTTCGATTAGTGTTTAATGATTTAATCCTTATTAAGCTATGTACGCATAACTGTAAATATAGATTTAGTGGGGGGGTGTGACATATGTACAGATTAAGTAATCAGGCGCCGACTGAATGTGGGTAGGTTTATTTTTCTCTCTTTTAATAAATCCTATACCGAACGGACGTGTTTCCTTGGTGGCATCAGCTCACTCCCTATCCTGGCCTGGAGGCATATTTTTCATTTAGTTCTTTCATTGAAAGATAGGGAAAGTATTAGCTTTGCTTCTTGTTGCTTATCGACTTTTTCAGTTAAACTCAGTCTGTTTTGACAGCTGTAGTCAATTATTATTTCTTTTTTATCATTAATGGTGTTTAGAACTGGTTTTTCAATTTCCATTCGTTTGTTATGAGTATCAATGCGCAATGAAATATCATTGTCATCAATAGATATATACTTCGTTTTTTTTAGCATTAGAAATTAGGTAAACAATCTTGATGTGTCTTTTAATTGAAAAACACATTTTAAAAATAAGTTACGGCAAATATGTAACAATTATGAATCTAATACGATCATTTATATTCTTCTGCTTTCATAAGTAATATTTTTATATTTCTATAAAGCGTTTTTCAATTAAAAGACATGTCAAGATCGCTTACCTTCTTGCAAGTTCTTTCTAATGCTAAAAAAAACGAACTATAGTTGGAACCCAATTTAGTGAATTCATTCCTTTTTTAATATTTTTGCTAGGTAGACTGAAATTTAATACCGATAGTGAGTCTAGTAACTTTTTATCATGTAAGCTAGCTATAGGATCCTTGTCAATAACAGTGCTAGTGTCAGCACCATATCTGTCCTTATTTGATATTATGCTATGAGTATTTTCCTGACGCTGATTTCTTTGCAATTCTTCATTAATCTCCACATTTCTTCTAGATTCACTTATACCAATTTCTTTACAGACTGTACCTTGACGCCGACATATGACGGTCTGTGCCCTATTTCCTCGTGCACTCTCTATTGGCAAATTCACTTTTATAGTTTCATTGCCTTTCTTTGCATCATTTTCTTGTTTTTTACTTGCAGATTGCGTGGATACTAAATTAAAATATTTTTTCTTGTACAACTTATAACAGTTTTGAATACAACTACACACATCACAAATTTTAGCTCCATTTACATGTTTTTCTATCCTATTATCATCGTCAGTATTGTCAAATCGGGGCAAAGAATAAGTGGACACAGAACAATATAATGGACAAATGTATTGTATGTCTGTCTTTAATCTTCCACTATTCGTCCTTTTTCCCAAATTACCAATTTCCTTTTCAAGCGACTTTGAAAATTCGGGAAAAGTGTCTTTGACGAGCTCCTTTACACGTGTAAAGAAAACTACCAATAGTTGTACAGTAATATCTTTTTCTCCTGCATTTATAGTTTCTCGGTCAACTCTCTTTTCCTCATGTGTCTTGTTCACATCATGTGTAAATTGTTTAGCTTTTTTATCTAAAGCAGCTCCATGGTTTTCAATTTCTTTAGCAGTTGTTTCAATCTTGTGACTGTTTTCGCGAATTATTTCTGATGCAGCTAAATCATCAGACTGGGCAATCTGGTTATGCGTGCTTTTTTGATAAACGTTTTTAGTACTTAATATTACTGTATCTGGTCTATTCGTTATAACGGGCACTTCTGATTTACAGATATCCATATGTTCTGATTCAGGTTTATTCACACTCAAAGTAGTTTTATTGCTTTTAATATGTTCTTCCATAGTTCTGTTTAGACTGTTTTTATATTTATACACAGGCAAATCCAGATTTCCAGATTCTTTAAACCTTTTATTTGTATTCAATGGTGCTTTTGATGTTTGATTTCCTGTACTTAAAATAGTTCTCAGTTTATTTTTATCGTACCTAACATTTCTTGGCGTATTAACAGCTGTACTGGTTGTTTCTTGTTTACGAGATAAATTCAGTGTATAATCATCGTTTCTATTAGCATCATCAATTTCAGTTCTGTAGAGGCTGATTTGTTGTCTGTGGTAATACATATCTGAAGTTTCTGGATAGGATGCATTTCTTGTTAACATCGGTTCTCTACAGGTATCCATATTTACTATATCAGGTCTGTAAATGTGAGGCAATTCTACTGATCTATACGGATCCAAACTTAGACCTACTGGTGGTTTATAAGCATTGCCGTATGCATGCCAATATCTCAAGGAGCGTTCGTAGTCTTCCATGCTTATTGCACCTTCTGGTCTGTAAGCATGTCTGCTCACCATTCCTTGCCAGTAGTCATCTAAAGCATGATCAGATATATAATGACTGTAAGGAAATCCATTGTTTATAGTATTTCCATAATCACGTGTCAATGGTTCATGTGGCCTATAAGCATAGCTATAAGCGTCTGTTTCTATTGCTGTATTCCTATAGTCATCAATTCTAATCAAATTGGGTCTATGAGAATAAAATTGTGGAGCCCTATTCATTTCAGCACGTCTATATTCATCTATGCTTAACATATCTTCTGGTAGGTAATGATTGTGTGTATCTCTGGGCATTGCATTATACCTACAATTTGTGTTTAAAGTTGGTCTTTGAACATGGAAATAAGTGTTTATTGGATCATGAGGATAAAGATCATTCCTCAAAGGAATTTCAGGTCTGTGAGTATGTCTGTATTCATATCTGTCCATTATAGGATAATGGTAACCTATGCTTGAATCAACTTCTGGTCTTTCTGTATCATAATACCTATAAGCGTGTCGTGCATGTTGAATGTCAGGTAAAGTCCTCACATCTTGCATATATCCATCCATTCTTCTAAAAGTATTTCCGTTTCTATGGTGTGGTATATCTTCCATCACATATTGAGATTCGTAACTCGGTTTGTAGCTGGTTGTTTCTGCAATTCGATTTTCTGTAACACAACTGAATACTTGATTTCTTGAATCGCACATGCTATCTTGATTTTTTCCCAGACCAAGCTTCTGTAGAGTCCTGTGATCTGGAACTTGCTTTGTGATAGCTCCATTTATTGAGTCACTTTTATACATTAGACCATCATTAAGTATTTTATTAGCTGTCGCTTCTTTCAATTGTTTATTATTTAGGTACTCTCTGCCTATTTTATTTGCAGCACTTATTAATTTTTGAACCGACTTCTCGTAGTCGTCATCAATGTCATCATATATGACTTGTATGTAATCATCATCTGAATTGTGATTGCTATTTTGACTCTTTATTACTCTAGTTTCTTGAAGTTCTTTATGAGAATGTTGTTTCATAGTGTTGTTTTCGTTGTTATTATTTATATAAATTATTGGCCTCATTTCTTCATTTCTGTTGTTACTTCCTTGTGGTGTTTCCTCTCTTTCATCGTCTAAGTCTATAACTAGATCACAGTCGTCATCCATGTTGACCTGAAAATATTAATTCATAAATTATATAAATGTTTAATCTAGAGCCGTTAATCATAAATATCCTAAAAGCCTAGTTGAATATATTTGCATAAAAGATAGTGGCAGAACTAAATTTAATAATTAGTCAGTGAATCACAATGCTGATACACTGTGCGAGAAATTGATTAGTTTTCCTATAAAAATTGATTAGTTTACCTACATTTCAAATAATACAGTCATTATATGTTTTCAGACAAACAAATTAATATAGTTTTCAAACCTGTGTGACGTGATACGTCTAGGTGTACTGTTTAAAATTCACCACTCTCCCCCCCCCTCCACCTGACGCTCGACCCCCCCCCCCCACCTTGAAATGTGTCCCCGTTGGTAGTTTTTTGGCATTCTCACGAAAACTATAATAGATATCAAAAAGGTGTCAAGGACAGAATTAATCCTCATTAAATTTAGAACAAAAATGGTCTTATGTGTTTTATTATAAGTTGGACGGTATTCAAGCTATAAGTACTTGTATAACCTTAAAATAACAAAATAACCATACTAGTATGACGAAATGCAGAATATCTTCAAAACGGCTAGACCGATTTTAATAAAATATACCTAAAAAATCACCGCAGTGAAGCCAGCTATCAAACAAAAGAAACTACATCAAAATCGGTTCATCCGTTTCGGCGTTACGAAGTCACAGGTAAACACAGAAATACAATTTTTTTTCAACTGCACCCAATAATTTTGTAAACCGATTAATTTTGATCAATTATTTTAATGGGATCATGTCCCTTGAAGTTTTAGCTTTACGAAAAGTTAAAAAACATGGAAAATGGCCCAGTATTTTTCAAATTATCGGCATTTACCGATTTGTGAGTGGTTTCGTGTTATCACGCGCACGAGTTGCCCTTGACCCCTATAAAACTGGGGGTAGGGGAGGGGTTGTTATCAGTCACTTGTCAGAAGTTGACCGGTACACATATCCGCATATTTTCCCGTAAAGAAGACCTGTGAAAAATGGAAACCACTGAAGCTGAAGTCCGCCAAGTCGTCCAGCTCAGCTCCTGCAAGAGGGGCGTAGCCAACGTTCAGTAGCTGCCACGCTGAATTTAAGTCAATCTACACTTTGCAGAGTTTACCAGAGGTTCCAACGGACTGGATCCTTTACTTCAAGACCAAGAAGCGGCCGCAAAAAGTGTACATCAGAGAGGGACGACCGCTTCATTGTCACAACATCTCTCCGAGATCGACACCTGACAAGCGTTGCCATCCAGCAGCGTCTGCGTGAGATACGAGGAGTGGCTGCCAGTGAGTGGACAATAAGAAGAAGACTTAAGAAAGCGAACTTGACACCCAGGAGGCCTGCAACGGGGCCCAGATTGCTGGCGCGACACCGTACAGCCCGAAGAGAGTTTGCAGAAAATCATATGGACTGGACCATTGAGCAATGGACCCCAGTTCTCTTCTCAGACGTGTGCAGAATATGCTTGAATGGATGTGACCGAAGAGGAAGAGTCTACAGAAGGCCAGAAGAACGGTTCGCCCAATGTTGCTTCTCCGAAAGGGTCGCGCCACGGCCCCCGCCAGGCACGAAAACCAGCTCTGTTCGCGCGTCGTAGGAAACGTCGTCCCAGAACATCACGGATCCACCGCCATAGGCGACCCTGGGTGTCAAGTTCGCTTTCTTAAGTCTTCTTCTTATTGTCCACTCACTGGCAGCCACTCCTCGTATCTCACGCAGACGCTGCTGGATGGCAACGCTTGTCAGGTGTCGATCTCGGAGAGATGTTGTGACAATGAAGCGGTCGTCCCTCTCTGATGTACACTTTTTGCGGCCGCTTCTTGGTCTTGAAGTAAAGGATCCAGTCCGTTGGAACCTCTGGTAAACTCTGCAAAGTGTAGATTGACTTAAATTCAGCGTGGCAGCTACTGAACGTTGGCTACGCCCCTCTTGCAGGAGCTGAGCTGGACGACTTGGCGGACTTCAGCTTCAGTGGTTTCCATTTTTCACAGGTCTTCTTTACGGGAAAATATGCGGATATGTGTACCGGTCAACTTCTGACAAGTGACTGATAACAACCTCTCCCCTACCCCCAGTTTTATAGGGGTCAAGGGCAACTCGTGCGCGTGATAACACGAAACCACTCACAAATCGGGAAAATGCCGATAATTTGAAATATACTGGGCCGTTTTCCATGTTTTTTAACTTTTCGTAAAGCTAAAACTTCAAGGGACATGATCCCATTAAAATAATTGATCAAAATTAATCGGTTTACAAAATTATTGGGTGCAGTTGAAAAAAATTTGTATTTCTGTGTTTACCTGTGACTTCGTAACGCCGAAACGGATGAACCGATTTTGATGTAGTTTCTTTTGTTTGATAGCTGGCTTCACTGCGGTGATTTTTTAGGTATATTTTATTAAAATCGGTCTAGCCGTTTTGAAGATATTCTGCATTTCGTCATACTAGTATGGTTATTTTGTTATTTTAAGGTTATACAATTACTTATAGCTTGAATACCGTCCAACTTATAATAAAACACATAAGACCATTTTTGTTCTAAATTTAATGAGGATTAATTCTGTCCTTGGCACCTTTTTGATATCTATTATAGTTTTCGTGAGAATGCCAAAAAACTACCAACGGGGACACATTTCAAGGTGGGGGGGGGGTCGAGCGTCAGGTGGAGGGGGGGGAGAGTGGTGAATTTTAAACAGTACACCTAGATGTATCACGTCACACAGGTTTGAAAACTATATTAATTTGTTTCATTTTCCCATACATTGATTACATAGAATAACTCAATTAAAATGTAATTATTTTTAAGATACCTTCATGTATTCGTATACACAGCTGAAAAGGCGAGACTAACTATTTAATGTTGGTACTTATATAGACCCAAACGCAGTGGCGTAACTAGGGGGGGGGGGTTGGAGGGGGCACGTGCCCCGGGCGCCGTCCAAGGGGGGCGCCAAAAATGGGCAAAAGACTACCTCTCCGCCTTGCCAAAGGCACAGCAGGGAAACTTTTGTCAGTCGTATTTACCACCACTTTGAAGTGTGAAATGCGGATGGTAATCTGGCCCACAGCTCAAAAGAGAAAGCCGATCTTTTAGGTACTCTTTTTGCCTCGAACTCGACCTTGAAAAACGACGGTAGCTCCCTACCGCCCACCATCCTGCAGTGCGAATACTCTATGTCAGAAACTATCAAGCAGAGGGATATTCGGCGGGAGTTGTTATGCTTTCGTTTTATAAGGCGAGCGGGCCGAGTGCTTCAGAGTTGTGTCCCGTTTTAGCGCGTCTTTTCCGTCAGGGGTCTCCTGTCGAAGTTACCATCTTATGGACTGTCCAAGAGACTACCTATGCAAATGGATCGCTAGCCCTTTGTACGGCAGGCGCATATGAGCCGTAGTAGACGGAGCCTGCTCCAATAGCTGCTGCTGCATATCTGTGACATGTTGTCTATCGGACGACAGTAGGTATGTACAGGGGATTCCTAAACAAGGTGGCTAAAATAACTACATTCCCGTTGCCAGGGAGGTTTTGGGATTATACTGAGCAACTTTTACTACGGGATCAACCCCGAAATCGCGAAAAAAAAGTTTACCCTCCCATAAAAAGGGTTCTAAATCTGATTCAAAAAATTATAGGCCAATATCTCTCTTACCAACACTTTCAAAACTGCTAGAAAGACTTATGAAGGACAGGTTGATGAAGCACCTTTTTCTACATAAAATCTTAAGTGAAAGACAGTTCGGCTACCAGAAAAGTAAGGGAACAAGTGACGCAATTACAACCTTGATTGGAGACATAGTGGGGCAGCTAAACCAGCGTAAGAAAGTGGCGGGTTTGTTTTTAGATTTAAGCTCAGCTTTTGACACAGTTGATTACAATATATTACTCGCCAAGCTGGAACATTATGGAATTAGAGATGGGACGTTGTCACTCTTTCAATCCTATTTAAATAATAGGAAACAATTTATACAAATTAAGAAAACATCAGACAATGAGGAGAGAGTTTACAGTTCTAGCATGGCTAAACTAACAAGAGGAGTTCCACAAGGATCCATACTATCTAGGCCCTATTCTTTTTATAATTTTTATAAATGATTTAGATACGTTTATAATCAATACTCTTCCTAGTACTCAGCTTGTAGCTTTTGCTGATGATACTAATGCCATCATATCAGCAGATAGCACTTCAATATTAAATGACAGGGTAAATGAAGCTTTAAAATTTTTTAATGCCTGGTTCAATATTAACAACTTATTATTAAACTGTAAGAAAACCAATGTGTTGCTTTTCAGATCCACTGCCAGAAATAAAGAAATGTTAAACATTTTTTCAAACGGAACTGCTATCCACCAAGTTGAATCGGTTAAATTTCTCGGTGTTGTTATAGACGAAAACCTAAATTGGAAAAACGAACTTCAAGCAATAGAAAACTCTGTTAGTTCTGCTTGCTATGCCCTAAAGAGTTTTAGAGACGAAGCAAAACTGTCTCAACTAAAGATTGTCTACTACGCATTGATTGAATCCAGGTTACGATATAGCGTCAAGTTTTGGGGCAATAGTTACAAGTACAATATACAAACAGCTTTTGTGGCTCAAAAAAGAGCAATAAGAACGATAGCTAGATTACCACAGACAGAGTCTTGTAAGAGCTATTTCTTGGAATATGAAATTCTCACTGTTCCTAGTCTGTATATCTTGGTGATACTAACAGATTTAATTAAGTCTATTTTTATTATAGAAACTCCAGAAGACAGAGAACTCCGCTTAGCTACTAGGAGAAAAGACTTGCCACAAACAATCACGGCTAAGCTTAAAGTAGTGAAGCACTCAGCAAGCTATCAGACCATTATTCTCTTTAATAGATTACCGGTTGAATTGAAGATGATCGTCAATGTGAACATGTTTAAAACCAAGCTCAAGGCTTTTTTGCTAAGCAAGTGTTTGTACTCAGTGGAAGAATTTTGTCAGCCTACTAATTGAAATTATTTATTGAATTGACATTAAATATATACACTAAGAATTATTCATATGACATATATAGATAATATAATTATTCCGTAATTGACCATTAATTGACATATTTGTAGTTTTTTAGATTTATAAGTTAAGATTGACATTTTATATATTTTTTGTAATTGTTGTTTTTTTTTAAATTAGTAAATTACTTTTGTTAATTAACGTGCAGGTAATCCTTGTTTATATTTTATTGTATTTCTTTTTAATTAGTAAATTACTTTTGTGATAGTTGGGCAAATTAACGTGTATTCTTTGTATGTTATTGTGTATTTCTTTTGTGTTAGCCAATTTTTATGTATAATTTCCAATGCGATGTACATATTGCTTGTGAATAAATGAATGAATGAAAATGAAAGAGAATAGACCAGCCAAATTGAATTGTATGTAATGTACCCAATGTATTTTTTTTCACGACTTAGGGGTTGGTCCCATAGTAAAAGTTGATCAGTATAATCCCAAAACCTCCCTAGCAACGGGAATGCAGGGTGTTCTCTACCGCTCGTATGTAGGTACAATGAACTGTTGACTGAAGAATTGTTTGACATGCTGCCTACTTGCCAACGGTGACAGCTTGCCATCACTGCACCGCTCGCCGTAGGCAGAGTGTTTATCCTCACACCCTAGAACCTAAATGGTCGCGCACTGTGCGGTTTAAGAGGAATTCCCTTCACAGCGGGCGGGTGGAAATTCGTCGAGAAAAGGGACTTAATTCAAAAGAAGTGTATTAAGTTTTAAAATGGTCGGCAACGCGCATGTAACATCCCTGGAGTGTAGACGTCCATATGATGCGGTGACCGCTTACCGTCAGGTGGGTCGTAAACTTGTTAGCCACCGATGTACTAAAAAGACACATCATATATATACCTACGTACACTGTGTTTGTCTAAAATAAAAGTTAACTTTAATAAGTAAAAAAGTAACCCTTTCGTTAGTTCATTTCGTTTGGGGGGGGGGGAGGGGGCGCAAGGCCCCTACCTTTATTGTTCTATTTGACGGCGCAGCAACTAGTATCATTTCTCTCTCCTCGCTCTTTTAAAATGCCATTTGTCAAAAAAGGACAACTATACTGTTGACAAGATGGACTTCAAATCCAAGTGGCCCCTTTTTAGGCGACCCGGGTTGTGCATGTGTGCGTAAAAACGTATATGTGTGCTCTTTTAGGGATGTGAAAAGTCGATTTTAATCATGTTATATATCGATAAACGCTACACAGCGGAACGAAATAGCGATTAATTGAAGCTTCAATATCTTCGTTAAACATAAACATAATTGAAATGCTAATGGATAATGAATATATTATAATGTAATAAAATAATTCAATTATTGAGGACCACCTATTTTAATAGGTATTTATGTATTTTAATTAAATATCTGAACTTTCCCTTGGTTCTCTCCTGGGGCGTGACTACGAAATTGTGATCTGATAACCACAATAAAGAAAAAAAGCGTTTTTGTTCATTTTAGGTATAGTTAAACCTTTGAAGTAAAATTAAAATTGCAAGAAATGTCGCCCATATAACCATTCCAGTCGCAGAATCATCAAAGTGGTAACTAAATGTCAGATGTGTCGTAACAGAGTCCACACAATGTGTCTAGAATTGTTTCGAAACAAAGTGTCGTCGCCGTGTGTACACTTTTCCGTAACAAGGTGTCGACACATTTGTGTGCACTTTGCGTGCGGTTTGCGACTAAATCTGACAGCAAATTTGTGACAGCAAATGTCAATATAAAATACCTCTTGAAAACCAAGGTTTGTCAAACTACTATTAGTGTCTCGTGTGCTCGTAAGTAATTCTAGTAAGTCATCATGGGCGATGCAAATGATAATAATCGACCAAAACCATATAAACACCCAACACCCGTCAACCTTTTACAGAAAAGTTTTTAAAGAAATGCAATAAGCTACTTAGGTCAGCCAACGAATGCTCAAAAAAGTTGTAGAGGGAAATGCTCGGAACACAATTTTTGACTCTGTAACTTGGTTTGGACAAGTTAGGAGGTAAACATATCAAAAGTCCCCGGCCGTAGCCCTTGAGCGGGGGGAAGAGAGGGGGCTTTGAATGTCCCATTTTCCGGTTTTTCGATTATATCTCGGAAACTATATTTATTACAAGTTTATTCAGTCAATTTTTTCGATATGTTGAATAGTTTTTGAGATATCCGCGCTTTAGGGCTCTCAATTTTATCTTGATATATCTACATCAGTGAAGGTGCTAGGCCGTGTATGGTATCGTTTTCCTATAAATCTGGGTTGCTGAATCCATTTAAGGTATCACATTGACACCATTCCACAAAATTAAAAAAAATCTTTTTAGGGTTCCGTACCTCAAAAGCAAAAAACGGAATCCTTATAGGATCACTCGTGCGTCTGTATGTCTATCCGTCTGAATACACAAAATAGTTATTTACCTATAGATGACAGGAAAACCTATTAGAAATGTGCAGTCAAGCGCGAGTCGGACTTAATGTACGGAACCCTTAATACGCGAGTCCGACTCGCACTTGGCCGGTTTTTTTTAAACTCCTCTTGACGCTTAACCGCTGAACCGATTTCGTTGAAATTTGGTATAGAAATAGTTTGCGTCCCGGAACAGGACACAGGATAGATCTTATAACCAAAATCATCTTTTTAAGGTGTGAAAAGTGGCGTGGAAATTTGTACGGGAAATCAATAACCGCTAAACCGATTTATATTAAATTTGGGATGGTCTACATCTTTGATTTAGTTAAAAATGATAAAAAAACATGACTTCAAACCTAAACTTAAACAGTATTAGGGTCGTTCTACCATTTCGTGCCGATTTGCCACTTTTTTGGAGTTTTTATTTATTTTGAAGTTACAGTGTAGATTTTGATATTGTGAATGTGTATACGTATTGTGTATATTATTTTGAGAAAGGCACCTATATATTAGTTATACTTTTGGAAAACAAATAAGGAAAGTAATGAAGGCACAGATGGAAATGAAAAACCAAGGGAAGGTAATGAAACACGAATAGAAGGAAATGAAATTAGATTAAATATAAATTTACTTTATTGGTCAAAATCAAAGTGATAATATTTTAAACGATGAAACCATAAATAGCTTGGCTTTTAAAAAGCATATCTACCCTGTTGACCTGTTTAATATAATAACCTACTTTTTAACAATACTTTTTACGATGTTTCAGTATTCCTCTTCGGTCTCATTATTTGTCAGAACTAGAAACATATAATAATGAGATTTGTAATGTAAAAAACTGCATACATAAATGAAATTAAAAAAGCTTAAATTATCTAGAGTCTGTGCGGAAAGAGAAGAGTCGTGGGATTTGAGGGCGCGCCAGTGCTATTTTATGGTTTTTGCTATGCTGACAACACTGGTCACGTGATTATAGTACGACACTAAAGGTCTTGATACTTGAATCCCTTTTGTTCCGGTTTATTACCACGGCTTACTAAACGGAGCCTGGTGGTGGTGTCGGCTCGTCAACTCAATCCCCTGATTTAGCGTAGGCACTAGTTTTCTTTTTAAAACACACTTGTTTTTATGTCTCAGATACTAAAAAGTGACAGTGCGATTCACAAAACTGCTAAAAGTGCTAAAACTAGTTAAGAATCTGCCCAATACAACTGTAATTTTAGTACCAAACAAGATAGAGTCTCATTTATGTACTGCCTAATCTGTGCAGTCCAACAGTTATTAAAACCGGGTAGATCGGGTAGAAATTGGGCTATAGAACTGTAATTTTATCTGGGATATATTTCACCCATTGTAAACTTGACTTGTAATGTATGTGTACATTATTAATAATAAATATGGATATGAATAAAAATAGTGCATAAGGGATCATCCATTAATTACGTCACACGAATTTCTAGGTTTTTTGACCCCTCCCCCCCTCCTTGTCACACTTGGTCACATTTTGCAAATCCCTCTCCACCTTGTGTGACGTCACATTTAGGCAATTTTGTTTTCAACGAAATCGGCAATACTAACTCGCCTTTATCTTTTTTATATAAAAATATTTTTGGTAAAAGAAATATTAGTAATTTTATAACGCAAAACCAATTAGGAACGAAAATTACCTACCTACTTCCAAAACCTCATTATTTAAATGTACAGCGATTAAAAAAATATAAATTAATTTTCGGTTACTGATGAATATTGATGAAGTTAAAGTGACGTCACAATGTTTATGACTCCCCCCTCCCCTATGTCACAACATGTCACATTTTCTTGACCCCCTTGCACCCCCTAATCGTGTGACGTAATTAATGGATGGCCCCTAAGTAGGTAGGCCTTATTGGGATATGTCCGGTTCTCTCATCTCACGATATTTTACTTCACCGAAAAGTCACTGGTAAATATGAAATATAATTTCGTAACTAACAGAACCTACAAATAAAGAAATATTTTATTAGAAAAAGTTTTATTCTTTGTAACCGAAGTCTGAATTAAAATATTCAATGTCACTTATGTTTGAGCTAGCTTCAGAACAACCAGGGACACTCATAGAACTATCTTCATCTGAACTGGATGTGCTTGAATCCGGCACGTAGATTACGAATTCTTGCATATCACCTACTTAGCGGTCTTTTATTCGAGATACCGTAGGTACTTTTACACAATCCTGAAAAAAAATTTACATATGCATAAAATGGCAAGTATCAAGACTATTTGTCAGTTATTTTAAAGACCATGAATGACCTGCATATTTATGAAAATTAATATATTTTGAATGAATACACTTACCGATTATGTACCGGAGACAAGTTACTTAGGGGGCTTATTAAATAGGTAATTATTTAATATTAAATACAACATCAATACCCGCGAATAGCGGAAACACGTTCCGCGACTTTTTGTAAGTCGATAGTCGGCTTTTAGCCGTTTTCTTCCCGCTGACAAAACCGAACAATGTTAAATATAATTTTCCTTGTGGTTTTATGTACGGTTTTATCGTGTTTTGAAAATATTTTATACATAAAACTTGCGGTTTTTGTTAATAAATATACAATGACAGAAGTTTGTTTACTTTTTACATGACATGGTGTCAAAGGTTTGATTGCCATATAAAATTTAAAATGTTAGTTCCCGTTTCTGCCACGACTCTTCTCTTTCCGCACAGACTCTATAAATTGTAATAAAAAACAATCGTTAGTTTTGATATTATTCGGGAGAGAACTGCGGCATAATTTTAAACTTTCTAGTAGGTAAAGTGACTTAGCCTTCTTTGTAAAGGGCAGATGCTGTTTTTTTAAATAATGAAGTGGGCCAGATATTACATTTCGGACACTACCATGATAAGCCGTTTCAAAGGGAACAGCGGGCCGAAGTAAAGCTGCAGGACAGCAGAGCTTGGAGACGAACAAATAGTTGTATATTAAAAAGCAAACTAGCGGACCGCAAATACGATGTTGAGCTCTAAAGCCGTTGGAGGTCGAAGAGCGTACTCTACGAAACACCAAAACCCTGTGTAGATAGAGGCCAAGGGCCGAGTACGCCCGAATAATCAAAATACTTATTATAACAAACTCCATAGGGTTATAGACTCAACAAGTCACACTTTCGAGGAAAAATGCAAAGGTCAAGCCGCAGGAGGGTCCGAGATCACATTGGTTAAATTTCAAGCTCTCTTAGTTCTCAAGTTAGGTCTTCTATGGAAGCGCAACGTGATCAGACGG
This sequence comes from Cydia fagiglandana, assembly GCF_963556715.1. Taxonomy (NCBI): domain Eukaryota; kingdom Metazoa; phylum Arthropoda; class Insecta; order Lepidoptera; family Tortricidae; genus Cydia; species Cydia fagiglandana. Next base: position 6,732,277 of record NC_085957.1, read on the forward strand.
ACTGGACCTTCAACGTTTATGCGGACCTCGGCCTTTGGCCTCACTTAGCAAAGTTCTGCACTCTTACATATTGATATTTGGCCTTGTACGGAAATGTGCCCCTATCTGAAGCTCTCCCGGGCCTTCGGCCTTGCTTTTTAATACATTCGGCTATTGGTTCTTGTTTGAGGTCAGCTCCACTGAAGCTCAGTCTTTGACCTCGCACGATTGTGCCCCCTGCCAATAGTTAAAAGAAATTTTGAACAACTCATGCGGAGCTCGCCTTTCGCCATCGCTTGCATTTCGGCATTGAAACAATTTAAGGTCTACTCTCCTGCGAAAGCTCGGCTTTCAGCCTTGCAGGAAGACGCGCCACAATCGGACGCTCCGAGCTGCCTGCTCTTTCTTTGCGGAACTCGCAGAAAGGGGTGGGAATAGGACGCTCCTCTCCAGTTCTAGATGGTGTTGGACCATTGTTTCATGAACTTTCTAGATTTTTCTAAAGCTTGGCCTTGAAACGGTTACAAAGTTACAAGAAATTTCCCTGATACGGCCAACTCGTATTTTTAACTTAACACAAGAAGAAGCTCCCGGTAGCAGATCTTTGTGAGACCCTCCTCATAAATATGTGCCCTCGGAGGGCTCGCTCTTGAGCTTTATTCAAGGACTATCGGCTGTCGGCTGTGGCTGTCGGCTGGGCTGTCGGCTAAAAACATAAAAAGGTATCACATCTGCCATACAAAATTATTGTTCATTTCCTTCCAAACTGGTTCATTTCCTTCACCCGAAGATATTGGAAGAAATGGAGAGGAATGAATTGGAGTGGAATGAACTTTCGACGGTTTTTTTAAATTTCTTTATCGTCTTTAAGGCTAGAATGTCATCAAGTAAAAGTAATGAAGATATACCAAAATGCTAACAGATTATTAACAAGGTGATTTTTTTTTGCAATAGATACCACCAAATTCCTTAATGGATAGAAATGAGTAGTAACCGTGACAAAGTGCCTTTCCGGTGAGGAGAACCAAAATTACTCGTAAATCAAGAGCGCGAAACCTTCTTCGTTGACGTATTGCGGTAGACTAAGGTAGTAAAAACAAGTAGCAATCACAGGTATTCGTGAATAAAGGCGTGTTTAGATTTGGCATGAGTAGCAAGTTTTTAGAGTGAAAATGAAGTCTTTCGCGTGACAAAATTAAAAAGTGCGTTCTCTCTATGATAATTTAACTTTAAAAATACGTACCATGTACCATTATAATACTGATTATTTGCTTATTTATAAACAATAATGGAAAGTAGGGTTTATCTGCAAATACTAGTGTTTTTAAATTTTTGAACCCAATGGTACGCCATTTTATGTCGAGGGAAATGAATTTTTCGCATGTTTTTAATTTTTATTTAATAGATCATTAGGTTTAGCTAAATTCCATAACTGGCGCATTTTCCGTACCATATAAACATACCTTTTAAAAATAACCACATGTAAAAAATTATAATTTTAAGGCTTGATGTGGGCTCGGACACCAAATCGGCACGAAACGGTAGAACGACCCATTAACTTCAAGAAGTCAATTCTGAATTCCCCCCTACACCTCATTTCACACCTTTAAAGGATGATTTTTGAGATAACTTATTATGTCCTGTCTCGGGACTCAAAATATATGTGTACTAAATTTAAATTAAAACTGTTCAGCAGTTTAAGCGTGAAGAGGAGTTTAAAAGAAAGTATTTTAATAAGTTTATATGTTTTTACTTTGGAATGGTGTCAATGTGATACCATAACTAAATTTGGTACTGCGAATTTATACGAAAATGATACCAAACATGGCCTCGTAGCTTTACTGTTGTAGAAGTCAAAATAAAATTGAGAGCACTAAATTCTTATTACTTGGCCAAACTTCTGTAGAAGGAAAAGGAAAAATAAAAGTCTTCGGCAGGAATATAAGACACAAATATATTATTTTTTTTGCGTTACTATTTCAATCATCAAATATAAACATACCTTGATTATATTATTCTAGTGAGATCCTCATTTTTTAATAACATTTACTCAAAAAAATTACAAGGTCGAAATGTCACGGAACTTGTGAGAGTAATATGTGAAAAATAAAAACTTTTATGACAAAAAAATTTGGACACAATTTAAGCAGCATCCAATTGCGTCGAGGAATCATCTGTATTTTTGCTTGTTTCATTACCTCCTCGCTTCTTTTTTTGTCCTTTGTATTCTGTAGCAATTTGTTAGATCTGAAAATAAAGATAACTTGCGTCGTCACGGATGTCGATTTATAGGTTTTAGGGAGTGCAGAATTCGAAAACGATGATCATTTTATAATCCAAGATGGCGGCTACGTATTTTGTCATAAAAGTCGTCATGAATATCGTTTTATAGGTTTTAGGAAGTGCCGATTTCGAAAATGATGACCAGTTTGGAATCCAAGATGTGTGCCGTGCACTTTGTCATAATAGTCGTCATGGATATCGTTTTATAGGTTTTAGGGAGTGCAGAATTCGAAAATGATGACCATTTTGGATTCCAAGATGTCTGCCGTGCACTTTGTCATATAAGCCGTCATAGATGTTGATTTATAGGTATTAGGAAGAGCAGATTTCGAAAATTATGACCATGACCAATAAAACGACATCCATGTCGACTTTTAACATAGTGCATGGCCGCCATCTTGGATTCCAAAATGGTCATCGTTTTCGAAAGCGGGCCCCCTAAAACCTATAAAACGACATCCATGACGACTTTTATGACATAGTGCATGGCCGCCATCTTGGAATCCAAAATGGTCATCGTTTTCGAAATCTGCGCCCCCTAAAACCTATAAAACGACACCCATGACGACTTTTATGACATAGTGCATGGCCACCATTTTAGAATCCAAAATGGTCATCATTTTCTAAATCTGCGCCCCCCAAAACCTATAAAACGACACCCATGACAACTTTTATGACATAGTGCATGGCCGCCATTTTGGATTTCAAAATGGTCATCATTTTCTAAATCGGGGCCCCCTAAAACCCATAAAACGACATCCATGACGACTTTTATGACATAGTGCATGGCCGCCATTTTGGAATCAAAAATGGTTATCATTTTCGAAATCTGCGCCCCCCAAAACCTATAAAACGACACCCATGACGACTTTTATGACATAGTGCATGGCCGCCATTCTGGATTCCAAAATGGTCATCATTTTCGAAATCGGGGCCCCCTAAAACCTATAAAACGACATCCATGACGACTTTTATGACATAGTGCATGGCCGCCATCTTGGAATCCAAAATGGTCATCGTTTTCGAAATCTGCGCCCCCTAAAACCTATAAAACGACACCCATGACGACTTTTATGACATGGTGCATGGCCACCATTTTGGAATCCAAAATGGTCAAATCATTTTCTAAATCTGCGCCCCCCAAAACCTATAAAACGGCACCCATGACGACTTTTATGACATAGTGCATGGCCGCCATTTTGGATTTCAAAATAGTCATCATTTTCTAAATCGGGGCCCCCTAAAACCTATAAAACGACATCCATGACGACTTTTATGACATAATGCATGGCCGCCATCTTGGAATCCAAAATGGTCATCATTTTTTAAATCTGCGCCTCCTAAAACCTATAAAACGACACCCATGACGACTTTTATGGCATAGTGCATGGCCGCCATTTTGGATTCCAAAATGGTCATCATTTTCAAAAATGGGGCCCCCTAAAACGTATAAAACGACATCCATGACGACTTTTATGACACAGTGCATGGCCGCCATTTTGGATTCCAAAATGGTCATCATTTTCGAAATCGGCACTCCCTAAAACCTATAAATAGACACCCATCTCGACTTTTATGACAAAGTGTTTGGCTACCATCTGCATGCAAGACATTTCTATTATTTTTACGTACAAAAATGGCCCCCTGTCAACTTCCAACCGAGATTTAATCGATAATTTATTCGATTAATGTTCAGATTAATTCAATTTCAATCTATGTTAGGTCGACTAAACTAATCGTGATTAAAATTTGAAGATTAACTTTTTTTATTCCATTAAGTCCCATCTCTGACCACGTCATTTTTACACTTTGAGAATATCTGAAAACAAATGAACACAAGGAGCCATTTTGCAAATCCAGTAACTTTGTTATTACTTTTGACAGCGCGTGTCATGTGTCTACACAGAGTCGACACAAAGTCGAAACATTTGCGACTACTTTGTGACTGCAATATTTCTCAGCCTTAAACCATATTTATACATCATAATTAACAAGTTTCGTAGTATGTAAAGCGTTATTTCTGTTATTTAAGTATAGTATACGCATCGAAGTACTAAAAATGCATCAAATAATATATTTATGAACACAAGCACTGAGAAGTAAACAATTTCATTTCCGGCTAAACTAAAACAATGTGGTGGCGCGTTGATTATATTACACTTAGTTTATCAAATCACTCGAGCAGTTTAATTCCCCATAATAATTTAAGTCCTATTGTAATATAAATGCAAACAATATATAATTACGTCTTGTAATCCGTTTTAGAGATGGCGTATTAATGTCACTTATTTTTATTTAACTATTTTTCCATCTGACAGTTTCCATTTGACAGGAACAAAATGAACGAATGAACGAATGATTTTGGCATAAAGTAGTCGCAAACCCGAAACAATGTGTGCACACGGCGACCACACTTTATGTCACTTTGTGTCATGTGTCGACCCTTCCCCATTTCTGGTAACTGTGTCGACACGGCGACGACTCTGCGACTGGAATTGTGACCGAAACAGACGGTGTCGACACAAGATGTGTCTACACCGCGTCGTAACGGCGACTGGAAATGGTTGTATGGGCGGTAGTTTATCGATATGACTTTATCGACATGGCTACAGCAAAGTGGGTCGCTTTGTTAATCGTACACTAAACAAAAAGTGGTCCCACTGACAGCTCGCTTGGAAGGCATCTGTATATATTCTTATATCTATGAGGGGGCGCAAATTTGGTGCCTGCCCCGGGCGCCATATCCTCTAGCTACGCCACTGCCCAAACGTTACCCTTTTGTTGTTTGTTATCGAAATAATATGTAAGAACATTTGTCTTGTTCTAATTTTACATGAAGTTTGATGTTATTGTTATCAAATAGTGTGTAGGTATGTGCCCACTTATTCTGATGATTCTGCATAATGTAGTAGGTACAAATTTAAATTGAGAAGAGTATTAATTACTTACCCTAAACGCCAACGACACCACACCATAATTAAGTTTAGTATGCTTTGATATAATTAAAATGACAAAAACACACATACCTAACCTAAAACTCTAACATATTATTATGATCACTCTCCTTACGTCAGCTTTATCCAAGACTGTATGAGAGCGGAAAACAACACATTTAATTATTTTGACTAACATACCTACTCCCTTTATTCAGATAAATAAACCTAATTATAAAGAATAAGTGAGTCACACCAAATGAGTAATAATCCAGTTTTTAAGGTTCCGTACCCAAAGGGTACAAACGGGACCCTGTTACTAAGCCTCCGCTATCTGTCTATCCGTCCGTCCGTCTGTCTATCACCAGGCGCTGTAACTCCGTGATAGGGGCTTGTGCACAAATCACGCGAGGTTCGATTGGGGGAGGGGGGTCACGAAAAACTCACGATAGATCACGTTGGGGGAGGGGGGTATAAGGATACCTCACGTATATTTTTCTACAGTAAACGAAACTAAGGAAAAATAACCAACCACATGAGTAAATACCTTTTCTCGGTTTCGTTAAACATAAATCTTCACTCTGCACTTCAAAATAGCGAGTGTATTTAACGAAAATAGAAAAATAAACAATATTTTCTAAATACAACATTATTTATCTTAGAATTAGGTCGAATGAAATAAATTCAAAAAAATACACGTGAGGTTTCGTGGGGGGAGGGGGGTAACCAAAAACCTCACCAAATATCACCAAGGGGGAGGGGGGGTCAAAAAGTAGCCGAAAATACCTCGCGTGATTTGTGCACAACCCCTAGCTAGACAGTTGAAATTTTCACAAATGATATTTTTCTGTAGCCGCTCTAACAACAAATACTAAAAACAGAATTATAATACGTAAACCTTTAACTGGGGCTTCCATACAACAAACGAAAAGAAATCTTGTCCCAAATTAAGAAAAACTTAAGTATTGAATAGTACTAAGTATGACTAGACTTAGCCGCTACGGTTTAAAGTAGGTAGGTAAGTAGTTTAGGTACATACCTTTTCCACTATTTTCAATCCTCTTTGAACACAAAATCACAAAAATATTATTTAGGAAATCACCAATAAACCATGTGCAAAGAGTTCTCCTTATGAAATGACATATTCTGGTGATAACACAGAACGAGGGTCATAGGGCATTTTGTACAACGCTTAAAATTAATGTACTGAAATATTATTTATTACGCCTCGATTTTCAACCTTAATGTCATAATAATAAAGTATGTAATTAGCATTATAAGTATTATAACTCTGAAAAACGTTTTAAATATAGACTTTATTTTATTTATGTTTAGGTTGAAAATCAAGTGTATGCGTCAATGTTTCTCCCGAAATAGAAGTAATCGTGGTGTACGACTGTATGTTGGCATCTCTGTAACATATTTAGCTGCCAGTTAATTAACTGTTGAAAACTCATTAAGGATTTAGCTTCCGTCAGTGTAATATACCCAATATAAGCAGCAGAAGTACCGGGCGGTGTATGCGGGAGAGATGTTAAAAATGCTTTTGATTTTTAACCTCTAGCCACCCAGAGACCTATAAAAAGGTCTCCAGTTGCATTCTAATTTGAACTTTGTGTTGACAAAATAAAATTCAATTTTATTTGGCAAGGTTTGACGTATGGGCGGCTGGAGGTTAATTATAAAGTCGCGTTGCTTCCGTGTTGCTCGTAGCCTACCCGTGCCTAGTCATAGTCACTGACAGCGTCAAAACTGACATATACTCTAACATCTACGTAATTTACTTTCTATAGGTACATCTCGCTCGCACGATACGATGCAAGTACGAGCGAGATGCATAGAATGTAAGTTACGTTCTCGATAGCGTTTATGTCAGAGCCAAACTGGTGGTAGCCACAATTGAATAGTTAAAGAGAACATATTCCGCAAGCTCCTTATATTTTGACAACTTAAAATACTTACTAATATCTACCTACTCACTTACTTATCTGGCTCAGCGACCCGAAGGATCTTAGCCTCCGACACTAGATTTCGCCATTCATTCCTATCCTGTCCGATACGCCATTCACCCGCTTGGATGTCGCCACAGGTCTTTCTGGACCACGTCGATCATAGTCATAGTCATAGTCATAGTATTTTATTCATAAACAATACAGGATTGTGATCCATCGGGACCTAGGCCTTCCTACCGGACGTCTCACAGTTGGTCGCCCCAGATGGCCCAGATAAGCTCGCTTGGCCGCACGATCCTCCACTCCACATGGCCGAGCCAGCGAAGTCGAGCAGCCTTGCTCTCGCCACGAAATAAATAATAGTACTAGGTACAGAAGACTCACTCTCTAACAAGTCGAACAAAACGCGTCTGTTACGATCAAGACAGATATGGCCGCTAGGTGGCGAAAGCGCCATGCACGGCTTATGGCTAGCCACCAAAATTGATGTGGAACGGATGTACTTGTAGCTACCTGTTGCAAAGCGACGATATCGCGGAGTGAGCCAAGCCTGCTCTCGCAAACCAAGTTCCAACTTAAAATACTGCTCATAATATTTATATTGCGACACCGCCAATTGATACGAGCATAACAACAATAACAGCACAACTACAAACACTGGCTGATCCATCTTGAGGAACATTATCAACTATTTCATAGCTTAACCACTGTAGCCGCTTAATTTGTTTTGTGTTATCACCCATACGGGATCAGAGTAAAAAGGGCGTAACGCCACGAAAGTGTCATTACACATACGCCATTTTTTAACTTTGAAAACTTCCAACAGATGAACATTGATTACTGAGTTGGCATCCCATGTGCAGCGCCACGTCATCCTATCAACTGACTTTTAAAACCCAATTGGTCACACTGCACACAATCTTATTAGCGGATGGCGCTGGGCCTAATATACGGCGTTGCATGAACAAGAGATTTCCTTTGGCAGGATTGGTCCTTAGGACCCAGGGATGGATTCAAGAAGTGGAGCCACCGAGATTTTTGATGTAAATTTTTAGGGGGGGGGCTCTCAACTTGATCTTGATAACTGTATCATTTAAGCTACTAGGTCAAGTTTGGTATCGTTTCCCTATAAATCGGGGGTGCCGAATTCATTCATCATAATGACACAATTCCGAAGTAAAAACACATATATAAAATATGAAAAAAATACTTTTTTTTTAATTCCTCTTCACGCTTAAACTGCTGAACCAATTTAGTTAAAATTTGGTACAGAGATAGTTTGAGTCCCAGGGAATAACATAGCATACTTTTAATCTCAATAATCATCCCTTAAGGGTGTGAAAAGGGAGGAGGAAATTTGTATGGGGATTCAATAACCGCTGAACCGATTTCGATGAAATCTATGTCTACATCTTTGATTTAGTTGAAAATGATACTAAACTTGACTTAGAACCTAAACTTCAAGAATTATTAACCTCAAACGTCACAGACGCTTAAACCCCCCCCCCCCCCACCCAGGCGCGGATCCACCGTAGTGGGCACGGTGGGCATGCCCACATCCCTAATAGGGTGCACTATTGATTCCCCGAGTAGAATTTATTGGTCGGGGAATCATCAGGTACCCTCGAGTCGCACTTGGCCGATTTTGGAGTGTCTGTGACCACAGCCTTTTTTGAGGGCTGGATCCGCGCCTGCCCCCACCCCCCACCTGCATCAAAAATCTGGGTGGCTCCACTTCTTAAATCCATCCTTGGGTCCTAAGGACCAATCCTGCTAAAGGAAATCTCTTTTTCATGCAACGCCGTGGTTGATTTTTTTTTGCTCTGAGCAAACACAACTATATTAGCCCTCTCATTATTTCCCTCGAACTGCTATTAATATAATTGTAGTACTCACAGTTATGTGCTTAGGGGTTTCAAGTAATGCGACGATTTAACGCTAGATGGCGTTAACCTCAATAATACATAGTTCTGCAGACATTTTGCACTAGATGGCGCTGTTATTAATATTTTGAGTTACAATGTCGTTGAGTTTTGACTTCTGCCGGCACTCCCGGAGTGCAACCCGTTGTTTTTTTTATGGGCAGATTGTTGTCGCAGACGAAGGGGCCACCACCGTCACCACGTAAGTAATATTCCGGCAAACATGTTTTACAGTAGAATAAGCGCAAAATAAAAAATTCCGTTTACTAGAATATTTTCAAACTCGCCGCCTTTTCTACCAGCAAATATAGTTTGTCACATTAAACGATCAAGCCGCTAAAGTTTTTTTATGAATCAAAAATAATCAAAATACCAGCAACACAAAGACACAACACAAAAACAAACCTGTGATAAACTGACACATGGGGCATATTCTAGGGATTTGATATCGATAAAAAATATGTCGATATATAATAATTGGAAATTAAACGAACTTACCTGTAAGTGAAGTTCTATTTCAATTATATTAGCTGCACAAACTTCGAAATGATAATTATTTACTTGTAGTAGGCGTAATATCATTCAGCCTCTGGCCATGTTAAGTATTCAGAGTACCTAAAATTTTAAAATTTCTCAACGAGAATTCAAAATTTTGTATCAGATTTCTGAACGCATAGTCGCGCCCCCGCGCGCGCGCCGCTTCTGTCGCCCTCATTTAGTTTAGAGTAACAAGCCAAGACATAATACTTTCACTGCCAGTGACCCGCTACCTAGGCAGGTTCTCTAGTCTTAGGCGCTTGTCGCTACAAAGCGGAAAACGCATATTATCAGCTTCGCTCGTAGCTCGCGCTGGCAGTGAATATGCCAACTGATATGACAGCTTGGCCCGCAACTCAGCAAAGCCAATATTATCTTAAACTTTGACAGGGATTTTTCACTATTAAAATCCCTGGTTGTCTCAGGACAACGCGGGTACTGGGCGGGAGGGATTATCATTTCGAAGTTTGTGCAGCTAATATAATTGAAATAGAACTTCACTTACAGGTAAGTTCGTTTAATTTCCAATTATTATTACGCTGCACAAACTTCTTCATGATAATTATTTACTTGTAGATGTTTAGAGATAAGTATTCAAAGTTTGTTTTGGCTTTGTATTACTTACAATAATGAAATCAATGATTTATGATTTCATTTTTAAAGTAGGTACCTTTTTAGTTATCATCAACTATTTTCAGTATATATGTATATTTAGTTAACAACATTATTTAGAGATCTAGTGATCATTATAGATATAGAGATCATTATTTCATCAAACTGCCTGTCATATGATAATTGAAACAAAATTAATTTGTTTCTTATTAATAGGTATTTCATTAATAGCACCAAGTACCACTTAAAACTCAATTATTATAGGACTATCAAAGAAATCAAATGTTAGCATGAGATGCAATTTTTAACGAATTCAACAACTATAAGCAACTCTTGATAGTGTGTTGCTGCTTACAACCTTTGGTAACACTTATTTTAGATAGTAAGGATATATCTTTATATAATTATTAGAATTAGATGGAACTATGATTATGAAATTGAGCAAAATTATTAGAAGTGTAATGTTTTTGTAACTCCTAAACGATTATGCTGCTTGTCAGCCTGAGCAGCCTTGTCAGGCTGCGCATAATGGGTTAAATGAGTGGTGGGATTAAAAAATATCAACACCACTATTTTTTAAGAGTAGGACTTAGTCCATCTACAAATCGTTTAGGAAGAGATTTTTTCTTTGAAATAGACATAGAATTTTATTGCTTGAGATGTAGTAGGTACTTATAGAAATTAGGAGTTAACATGCAATTTTGCATGAGGTTTTTGAAGGCAATAATATATAATCACTAACAATTTTATAATCTACCATCACGAATATTATCATTCATTTATATATAGCTAACCAATGTTTAGCTTAAGCAACCTTACTCAATTTCAATTTAGTTTTATCTTGAAAAATTAATTTTGAAGGTAGCAAAGGTTACTGTAATTTATAAAGCCCATAAAGGTCTTTATCAAAAATCAGAATAAAGTTTCATATTTTATCAATTTGAGGGTTTGCACGTTGCGTATAATCACAATGGCTAATAAAAGAAATAAAGTAATTTTTTACTTTTTCTGTCTGTACCTAATGAAATATTTTCATTAGTTGGTGACATTGTTGATAAGTAATTTAAGACTGATTAAGGTATCAGCTCACACTTTAATGTTGAGGTGGGTGTAATCTAAAAAACGTTCTTCCTAAAATGTTCAATTGTATCATTTGAGGAGAGCCTATTCCCCAATAAAAACCCAAGAACAGATTTACAGAAAATTACACTTCTATACCTAGCATAAGTAATGCTATTAAAACGGCAAGCACTTCTGGAACAGATACCATAAAATAATGTAATTATTTTCACAAAATATACACCAGTATTTCAAGTGTTTAGGCATCATGTTGCTTGACGGTGTTGGGCGCAAGGGATTACACCATACTGTTGGCCTCACCAATCAGAAGTTCCTCCTGTCTCCTCCTCCTCTTCCCTGCTCGTTCAGAGATGGCTGATGACACTCCCCGGATAACACTGGGATAACCATGTTGAAACTTGAAATCGGTTAATAGAATAAGTTTATTTAATTGAGAGCTGGGGCTCTACTCTTTACAATTATATGTAACATATACTCATAAATATTTTGTTAAACTGAGTAGTTTCAGTGACCGTGCCTTCTGGTTTTCCTATAACTTTAATACCTTAGATTTCATTTCAAATTAAAGAAAAGCATAGATAAAATAATTTTTATATGCATGAAAACGTGAAAGCATCTACTTATGTAGAAAAAACATCTGGGTTACTTCACCAGGATATATGTATAGCGTTCACATATTTCATCTGCACGGCTACCAATAACTCGATAGGTATATGAAGTTGCAAAATGTTGCAAGACATTTCAAATTTGTATTAAAACTTTGTATTAACTCTAAAATCCCCAGTTATCACTTAATAGCTTTATAGCACAAATATATCATTTAAGTAGAATATTGTAATGTCTTTTTTCGCACCACTGCAAAATGTTCCTAGCCATAAAAATACAGGATTTAATTTCACCTATTCGGTTTATAAATAATTGCGATAGCTGTGTTGTCAAGCTGTGCTCTCAGAAGCATCTCACAATCTGTTAAACCGGAAAGAAAGTCTTTAAACATAAAAGACCACCATAAGCTGAACAAATTTAATGTAATATATATTCTTTTTGACTCCTTCCATAATCCAACAGCTAACTCATTCTAATCTGCCGCCCCAGCGTGTCAATAAACTATTACTGTAAGTAAGTAAATATCTGCAGAAAGTATATTTATAAATCTTTATTTTAATGAGCCACCAAAAAATGTCACACTAGGTTTCCTTAAAATATATTGAATTTAGTATACTTAAGTATGTATTTTTGTCTTTTCAGCTCTTTAACCCTTAAAGCGTTTGTGTAAACATACAGATAGCCAAACTTATCCTATAACTATACAAACAACCAATTTATATTAGCAATGTACCAATTTATAAAGGGCTTTATCTTTTGATTAACTTTGAATTTTTTCCCTAGTAGGTAAAGAAATAAATCTATATAGTAGCCAGCTTTCTGAGGTACTAAGAAGCTAGTTCCATTTGATTATAACTCCACATAGGTAATGGTACCAAGACTAAAATTAAGTGTGTCCTGTATAAGTACCTACATAGTATAACATTTGTTATAAGGAGTATCAACAATAGATATATCTATCATCTAAACAGTCTGTGTGTGTATGTGATCTTAAACACTTCATAAAAGGTCTGGCACATATATCTAGCTAGAGAGATATCTAGTTTAATAGTCTAGGTATGTTAAGACTAAAAACTGAAATCTCATCTTTCCACATGAAACAGATATGTTTTCTACATTCAAGAAATCAAGTAAAACATCTTGGAGCTAGTGCTCATTTAACAATTTTGTGTTCTTAGTTTCTGGCAATTCTAATATCTTGTTAACTTAAAACCGCTCAGTTGCACTACCTAAATGTGCTTATATATTAATATATGGATCTTGCCTATAGGTACCTATAAAGTGAACATGATTTTATAAGGTCATCATAGGCATATATTTGTACACACAGTATATACCTCAGTCACATATTTTTCTAGTATTCGACTATCAATTTCACAGAAGTGATCATATTTCGGAATACTTGTAGGTGTTGGCACAGATAAAAAAGGAACTTTGTATGAGATAGACCGGACAAAATCCTTATGTGTGAAAAAAGGTAGGTTAGGTACATACAATTAAGTAAACCACAGCTTTTAAGAATTTGTTCTAAATGAACACAGGCTGTTGTGATGTCGCTGTGTGCGACCACTGTGGCGACCACATTGTGACTGCAGAGAGGAAAGTCTTGCTCTGCTTCCTCTTCCTTGCTTTTGACCAGGGGTTTTTGTATATTGTTATGTTTAATAAATACTTTATTGTATGAAACAAATACAACAGCAAATCATACGTTAGAAAATATGATTGGTATTTGAGCCTTTGAAGTTTAAAGTGCCAGGCTTACGGGCTGGGCTGCCGGAGTTTAAACTTCTTCTGCTAGATTTTCTTAAAACATCACTTGTCAACAGCATGTTTAAAAGATTTAATAAACCTCTTATGCCATTTATTATGATTCAGTATTTAATTTCAAAAAATGGACAGAATCACTTAGAAGTGACAATACCTTCTTATAGCTGGTACAGTACACAATTTTTGAGAGCTAAATCATCACAGTCAGAGAACAGGAAACTTTATTTTGTACCATTTCAATACTTAGCCTCGTTCCCCACTGGCAAGAATCTCGCCAGCTGCAGGTTAAGTCTGTGGGTTCATCTTTGGAGGACCAATAATTTCTTACAGCGCAGAGTAGTTTTTTGTAATCTTGTCCGGGTCATACTTCTTTTATAATGTTCTTAATTATTTATCTGTAATCAAACAACAACACTATCCTATAAGGATTTTTCCTATAATATCCAAAATTCTGGTGCGTCCCTCCGACAATGTCAAGGTTTGCTCGCTTAATTCTTCGCTTGCTGACATTAGAATAAGTAAGTACCTTCTTAATTTCACCTACTTGAAGATGAGTATATATCAAGAGACGGCCTAATCTGGCATACCACATGATTAACTCATTAGGTTAAGAGCGGTGTCTAGTCTAACACGCCACAAAACCCAGTAGGTAAGTTTATCTAGCAAGACTTGTAGGTGGCTTATAATGCACCCTATTATCAGGTAGGAAATGAGCAATGTCTCAGTGTTGTTGGCAAGGAATATGTGACAATATCCCCTGGCTATTGGCAGTGAACGCACCTAGTGTAGTACGCCAAAGTTGCCAAGTGCGAATATCAAACAGAGATGTCTAGATTAACACTCCAAAATGATTAGCACAGCCATTTTATGCAGTTAGAAACAGAGAATAGCGCTACAGAATGCATATGCACATCATAACCAAGTACAGTCAGCAACCAGTTGGCTAGTTATAACACTCCAACGCACAGCACTAACACCAGATAAAAATAACTTAAACAAATCATATTTTTTACCTGATTATAATTAATGTTCCTTTTCGGAATATTATGTGTATTAAATAATTAACCGAATGCTGGCACTATTGGAGAGCGAGGCTTACATCTGGATACCGAGCGATATCTACTTCTCTACGCCGCTGGCGGAGATAGGGATCTAGATGATGCAGAATTGCAGACCTAGAATAGGTTGAAGACCATGATCCATCGATCGGTATGTAACGCGTCTGGGCCTTTTCCAACGAAAGGACGCCGTATTTGGATTTGAACGCGTATGCTCTTGAATCTTCTCCAATCTTCTTATTTTTTCTTCTATTCCGCAATATTGGTAAATAAGATATACTATTTTATTTTCTTCTTTACATATTTCGTCCTTTATTTGATATAAATACTTTTTTATTTTAATAGGACGTAATGGCCGCGGCTGCATGAAAAACGTCAATGAGGGCGACAGAAGCGGCGCGCGCGCGGGGGCGCGACTATGCGTTCAGAAATCTGATACAAAATTTTGAATTCTCGTTGAGAAATTTTAAAATTTTAGGTACTCTGAATACTTAACATGGCCAGAGGCTGAATGATATTACGCCTACTACAAGTAAATAATTATCATGAAGAAGTTTGTGCAGCGTAATAATAATACATGTGCTCAATGAAAAATCTCGATTACTATAATAATGTAATGTTTATGAAATAATAAATAACGATATAAAATGGTTAGAATAAAACATTTAGTGACTGACAAAGTGACAATGTGGAAATACTGACCTGGTTTAAAAATAAAACACCTTTTTAGAATTTAAGAAGCAGTATACAAAGCGATTTTGTATAAATATATTTATTTTAATTATTTTGTAGAAAATTTAGATTTCGACAGTAACATAGATATATTTAATTGTCGATAAAATATTTTGCTATGTTACTTTAGTATAAGTGCCTCGAGTTGTCCCAGGTTTGTTCATTAATATATTTAACAACTTAAAATACTTTATTAAAATGTTTTGACACAATACATAATACATCTTAAATAATTACGAAAGTAACTATCCGTCAAAACCCGTTCCTATCGCTTCCGGAGCAAAAGTGCCCATAACACTCACGGCATTACCCCGCTCATACAATTAATATATTTACTATATTTTATAATTAATATATTTACATTACGTACTTTATTTGACTGACATTACTTTGACATTGTTTCTTACACTTTTCCTGTTGGTTGCAGCCTGTGCCTGGCGCCACACTTAAATGCAACACGTGCTAGCAGAGCGACAAGAGATTGGGAAGGTTAATTAAAATGAAATAGCATGTTGACAACTCAAGTTTTATTATTATTTCATTGCGTTTTAGTTAGTGACAAGACTTCAGCAAAAGATGTCACCAAACGCCTGTTGATTAAGTTTACGCAATATTACAGGAAGATCAATATATGGGTATGTACATATGTACCTACATATAACAAAGTGTGGACAAGCTTACAACACAGTCGGTACATATACGAAATACATTTGCAGAGCAGAGCTGTGTTGATCATACCATACTGCGTTTAACGATATATACAAATTTATGAAGTTATTTTTTATTATGTCTGTAGGATTCGTAACTAGTCATCCAAAAGACTCGAGACTTTTTTTAGGGCTCGCCTCGTCTCTTGACGCCTAAAACGCTAAACACCTATTTAGCTCTTTAGCTCCCGAGCCTAGTACTATTTAAGAGCCTAGACTATTGGGGCTCAATTGGGGATAAGGTTATTAGCCCCAAGAGTCTAGGCTCTTGAATAGAACTAGGCTCGGGGGCTAAAGAGCTAAATAGGCTTTTTTTAGGGGCTTAATAAGGTTATTAGCCCCAAGAGTCTAGGCTCTTGAATAGAACTAGGCTCGGGGGCTAAAGAGCTAAATAGGATTTTAGCCTTTTAGGCGTTAAGAGACGAGGCGAGCCCTAAAAAAAGAGCTCCAAAGGCTCGAGTCTTGTGGAACACGAGCTATTAGCTATATATACTATACTTAGTAACTTTTATTAATTAATTCCAGTGAGACGCCTCATTCTGTTCTCGTATGTTTCTTTTCTTTTAATGAATGTATTAATTATACAGGATATTGACTCTTGGAGACCTTATACATCTCTAAGGATAACTTGATAAACTATATAATCTTATAGTTCTGACACCTAGAGACATTTACACCTCTAAATATTATAGATTTTTTTTGTGTGTGTTTTTTTATCTGTATTTTGTATGTAATTCGACATTAAGAGACCATATACATCTCTTAGTAATTGTAATACGTTAGATTGAATTGTTAGTTTTATTTTATAAAATTGTTGATGTTATTATTTTTGCTTTTATGTAAATTCAATGTTGACGTGTAAAAGTGCCCTTGTGGCCTATTTGCTGAATAAATGTTGATGTTTGATGTTTGATGTTTGACTAATCGTAACGAAAAATAAGGCACCAGCGTGTTGTTTTAACGTCTAATAATAGTTAGGCAACTAAATTTAACAAAGTTGCCAGTTTTAATATAAATATTTAATAAGTAACCATATATGTAATTCGTTACAAAATTTGCAACGTTAACGGGGCGCTTATAATTAACAAACAAGTCTATTCGTATTCGGGTGGTTTTACCGGTCGAACCAAAGACTTTATACATGTGTTCAAACTGTTAAAATGTGAATTAAGATTACAAAGATTGGACAGTGAGGCAAATGGATAGCGCGAAGCGGAGAGGAGAAGCGTATTGAACGCCGATAGCATATAGCAAGGAGCTCGGGTTAATTAAAAACCATTACACACTACATAATCCGTATAATTAGCTTATTTTTATGAGGATCTCGTTAATTATAACGCCTAGTTACTTAATGATATTACCGTTTTCCTCATGGGTCTGATTTATTTTATTGACGTTAGATAATATAAAACTGTAGGGGCTTGGAAAACCTGATTTGGCTAAAATTACCTACCTACGGTAATCGATAGAGTTAGACCAGGATAAGTCTGCAGCGAATTTGACTGCCCAAATCACAAATTGGGCAAGTGTTTAAACGCCAAACTTCTATGAAATCATGCATGACGTATTAAATAACACTTGCACAGTAATGTGCTGTCCAAATCGTTGCAGAGTTATCTTGGTCTAATTCTACCTCATTTGGAAGAGATATAGTCAGACCGTAAAAAGTCTGCAGCGATTTTGATAGCCCACGCAGTGCAAGTGTCATTTTAAACGTCAAACTTGTATGAAATTATGACGTATACATAACACTTACACTGCGTGGGCTATCAAATCCGCTGCAGACTTTTATTGGTGCGACTATACGAATAGATCTGACTAATATGATATCGGACTCTAGTCTATGTATGTATAATTTTGGGGCTACCTTTACCTACACTCTACAATCTACGTTATCAATTTTTTTACGTCTAAGGTCGTCTGGAGTTTAGGGGCCAACGACCTGACGGGTAAATAATCGTCAGAGGGGCAACCGCGAAAACCGAAATTCGCAAATTGCGGGGATTTTTCTCTTTTACTCCAATGAAGGCGTAATAAGAGTGATAGAGAAAGATGCCCGCAATTTGCGAACTTCTATTTTCGTGGTTATAGCCCAGAGGACAAGTCGATATACTCTAATTCCTTTTGTAGGTAGGTATGTTTGTTTTTAGATTCACCCATGGACTAATCATATCTCAGGACTGGTTTTACGGGCAATAAGAATGGTATGAATGGGGCCAGTACAGTGGTGTGACACCGCTACATCGCGATTGGTTGATAAGTTCGCATCACGCGCCCGATTGGTCGAACTAGTTGCGTTAGACTGCACGATTGGCTCGTATTCGTGAGTGACACCGCTGAACTATAGCTGGTCAAGCAAATCTTGTCAGTAAAAAAAGGCGCGGAATTCAAATTTTCTATGGGACAACATCCCTTCGGGCCTATACATTTCAAAATTGCCGCCTTTTTCTACTGACAAGATCTGCTTGACCACTTAGTAAGTATAGTACTATTTTTAGTACCCGTATGGCTAGTCTTGAGATATAAGTCTATGGATTCACCTTAGATGTTTACATTTTAAAGAAAAATAAGATCAAAAAAGAGTACCTAAGGTCACTTTACCTAGTAGTCCTTCGATTGGTCCATCAAGTCTTGTATTTATAACGTATTATTCATTCAAAATATGTTCGTGTAGCTTATTTTATTACTTCAAAATGTTTTATGTGTTATTCTCCACTTAGCCAATAGTGGTTCTGGTTCATAGAGAGACGTTATACTTACGATCAAGCTGATGGAATGGTCTACTGTTTATTTTTGAACGTTGTGACAATGACAGTAAGTAACGTAACATTCCTAAAGACTGACATTCTGATCAAACCTTTCGTGTTTAATTCCCAACCCCGTATTACAATGTCTTATATCTTATTGACGTGATGCTGGCAAATGCCTCTGTGGCGATAGCAAAAAAAAAAAAAAGACTGACATTGAGGTAAACTCGCATATACATCCATAATTTACATATTAATATGACCCTGTTCTCGTAATAAGATTGCACAGGGGTATTATCTTGAATTTTAAGATAGCTTAATATGGTATCAATTTGTCTATATGTAAAAATATAGTACCTAAGTACTTATAGCTTGCACTTTAGTCATTTTCAAAACAGATAGAGAAGTCTGCAGCCATCTGTCTGTTAACAAATGTTATCATTTTATGCTAATAATACAAGAGATAGAAAAAGAAAACATTACCGGTATCAAACATTACAGGAAATCACATTGTCTCTTTCTAATAATCTTTAGCGAATAACCTCGCTAAGTATTGATTATTTCTACATGTGGGTTAGGCCGATCGATTTGAAGTACGAGTTAGATAGGTAACAAAAGATACAATTCAGTATGCATAATTACCTACTCGTATATCTAGGCATAAATATCAGATCCTGATCAACATTTCGCCAAACAAATACCTGGGTACCTATTTCGCGTCATTGATCTTTATTCATTTAAGTAGGTAGGTATTAGGGGACCACCATAATTTTAATGTGTTGGGTAACTAATCTAATTAATGGTTAACACCATAGTTAACACAATAAACCTAGGTACCTAATTAACTTTACTATTAGTTAACGAGATAAACTAAACAGAAAATATGTTTTACTCACGTAAGTACATTATAAGTAGTTAATTAAGTACTTTAAATTTACACATTTATGTTTATAGGCACCTATTTAGATAATATTATAAAATTTGAAAATATTATTTAAATTCCTATTAGATAAATGAATGCCTAAGAAACAGACGAAAATCAATATAAAAAAGGTCGGTTCGAATTTGCTCAACTATAACAGGTTGAATACGTAAGCGCTCGACGAGTTGCGATGCCGCGTTACACAAAAGAAACAACCTCGGGCGCCTCGGTCGCACAGCGATAACACGGCAGCCGATAACGACGTCGAGTAGGTAATAATACAATGCCAACTCGACACCCGACCTACCTATAACTATCGCTTTTCCACACTGTCTTTCCTCCACTCGCCAGTCCCACACCCAACAAAATGTTGCATGATAAAAGACAACGACCAACCCTTTATCGATAATTTTAAATTTTGAAAAAAGGCGTGTCGCATCACTAATTTTTTTAGGGAAAATATGACAGTTTATTTGTCGCAAATTTCCCTTTTATTACGAATTTTATAAAATTAGAATGCTAAGCGACTAAATTAGGAAGTAGATGATTGTAAACAATTCGGTCCGAATGATGGTAGAAAGAAACGAAATTAACAATTGAATGTATTAATTTCATAAAATGTTACATTTTTCATAGTGTTTCTTATCTAGTAAACTTGTTTTTAAATTAAAATACAAAGTGCACCATTTATTGTAATGAAAACGAACTTAATACATTACCATTAAATACATAATTGAAATAGGAAATGGGAACTAAGTTTTTAGTTTGGACTAAAATCTCAATGACACATCAGTGTAGTCGAGTGTTTTTAAAATGGCCGTATTATGCTCAGTGTTGCCAAATAAAAAATACATTTATCTTTTTCTTACATTTCGTAGGCAGTAGCATCACCTTATTGCTAGTGTAATGGACGTCGAGTCAGTTTTTAGGTTTCGCGTATTTTGTTTATATCTACGATAATCGGCGGCGCAAACTTTTGTAATCAGTTTTAAAAGCTTTCCTACGGCACAATAATGTAGTGCGTGCATTTAATTACAATCAAAATCGTGTGTTTTTCGTATTATGTTCAAGCTTTACTTTGCACTTCTAATGTACTTCTACAATCTAAAGTAGCGTAGTTATTAGTTCTCATTGAATTGTTTAAAAACCCAATCTATCGTGTTATTTAAGTTCAAATGAATGTTATTTTGTTATGATAGTTGTTTTTGTGTGAGTTTTACACTGTTATAAGATACGGAAGGGGTTTTTTTTCGTAAATATACTCGACACAAAATGGTCACTTGTTTGTTCTGAGAGAGGTAAGTTCCATAGCACAGTTTTATGTCTATAGTAATATTTTTACAGTTCTAGCTGATGTTGATAAGCTTTGTAATTACATTTTCACTTCATTTCGTGCATCTCTGAGTGGAATTACTTTATTCAATAAGATTGCCGTGTCTTTTTAACTTTTCCACCTTTCATGACATATTCATATATCGTAACAATTAAAGACCGGTTCATTATGATTGAAATTAAGTGTTGTTTGTGTTGGAATGAGTTTTCTTTTAGCTTTATGAATGCTAACCTTGCCCTCACTTAATAACACTCATTTATTATTACTTAACCTATTTGATTGTTATTCTTATTTATAAAGTATTATTAAACGAAAAGTCACAAAACAATTTTGAAATTTATTTAAAAATTATAATCTTACCAGCAATTGGTTTAGAACATTCCCTGTACAGTGTAGCCATAGCCAATATAGAGGTATTTTGATATCCAAATTGATACAATATTTTAATGTCCAATTTGTTATGACCCCAAAAGTAAATCTTTATTGTCCACCATGCAGTTAAAAATACACAGAAAATGAAATACAGTTAAGAGCTAGGTAACAACAGGTGGTCTTATCGCGAAGAAGCGATCTCTACCAGACAACCTTTCGTAAAATATTTTATAATACATTTTTAAGTTGGTGTTAAGTTACTAGTAAAAGTACATTTTGCAGTTGTATGGTAGCTTGTGGAACTCATTGATGGAAAAACACCAATACATTGAGTTTAGGCTTATTAGAAAAATGTACATTCAGCAATACATTAAATCAAATGAAAATGGTCAGAAAAAATAATAGATGGGTACTTTTTTTCTATAAAAATAAGCATAGTATTAAACTTTTACAATAGTACATAATTCATGTACAGTCACCATCAGATATATTAAAGCAGCCGAGGTGTTCGAATATATCTGAATGTGCACTTTAACATGATGTCTTGACGATAGAGGCGTGTTCAGATATTTCTGACCACCTTGGCCGCTCAGATATATCTGATGGCGACTACATAAGTAATTCTCACTTAGACCGTTTTTTTTTGTTTTTTTGCACTTAATGTATTAGAATCCCTAGGCAATAAAAAATAAATATTTAAAAATAAAAATATATTTATTTACCTACACTAAAATGAAGTATACCATACAATAATCAGTTACTGTGGGTCCCCCAGGGGGTCGCGAAGCCCCTGCCGGCCTAAGGGGGTTGCACCATGATAAACACCAAGTTAGAATTACGTAACAAATATTTTTTTTATTTTATTATTATTTAATAGGATCTTTATACATTTGTACATATCGGCCTATAAAGGCACTTCTTATATCTTCAGAAATAAGTGTACATAAGTGGACATTTAAAATAAAAATAATTATAATCTATTTAACAAATATTTGTTAAAGTATGATCGATGACGGTCAGGCAAACTGCTGACAGTGCTGATTATCAGTCCCCAACAAAAAAAAAACAAGAAACTAATTAATTGTGTATTTAAAAAACTTACAAGAAATCAAATCACCTTGGCCGTTTACCTTGCTAACGTTTTCTATTTAAATTAAAGGGCAAATACTGTGTAAATACCGTAGTTTAGGCTTTGGTACTTCTTGATCTTCTTCTTGAGCTTTCTGCAAAGCTTGCTTATTATAGACCGGGAGATAGTGACACATTTTACTGGGTCATTTGTACCAGTATGGCGGTTCGTCAGGGGTCTAAGTACGTAATGAACGAAATAAAAATGATTTTTTTTTAGCAATAAAAAAAAAATTAACTCCTTTGCGGCGGTATGGCGGCCATTTGGAACCATCCGAAAAGTATGGCATGGTGATGTCCATGAATGGCTGCTCGACGATGATCACCTGTGCAAAAATTAGCTTGGCACAAATGATTGAATTGTTGTTTTTAAATTAACGTGTTCGCCTCAGTATGGCGGGCTGTAAGTCACACCGGAGAAGTATGGCATTACGCTACCGTCTACTTCTTTTTTATGGACTATCGAATAATACGAGGATTTTTGTGGAACAAATCGTTCGACACTCGTATTTTATCCGACACGTTCGACTAACGCCCACGCGATTGGGCCGCCGGTACCAGCGCTATGACCATCATTTTTCTTTCCATCATTACATGCTTAGACCCCTGACGAACCGCCATACTGGTACAAATGACCCAGTAAAATGTGTCACTATCTCCCGGTCTATTATTATGTAAGGGGCTATTCATAAACTACGTCATTTCAAATTAGGGGGGGGGGGTCTGGACATCGGATGACGGTAGCATGAAGTAGGAGGAAATGGGGTGATTTGAAGCATGATTTTTGGATGATTATAGGGGGGGGGGGGTCGAAAATCGGCAAAAATCGATGACGAAATTTATGGACAGCCCCTAAACACTAGCAAACAGCCCCGGCTTCACACGGGCTATACACCTAAACCTTCCTCAAGAATCACTCTATTGATAGATGAACTGCATGAAAATCCGTTCAGTAGTATTTGAGTTAATCATGAACATACATACACACAAACAGACAGATGTGGCGGATACTTTGTTTGATAAGATGT
Source organism: Cydia fagiglandana (assembly GCF_963556715.1). Lineage (NCBI taxonomy): Eukaryota > Metazoa > Arthropoda > Insecta > Lepidoptera > Tortricidae > Cydia > Cydia fagiglandana. The sequence continues at coordinate 6,755,975 of NC_085957.1, forward strand.
AGTGATAACATGCATTAAGTTCTAGATATTCCTTTAACCTGTTCAAGCCTCATTGCCTCTTTAAAGTCCTATAAATTCTGCGTAACGCAAAATACAATAACTTGAAACTCCATATCAATATGACATTTCACTCCCTTTCCACGAGCATTCCACGGGCTGTCCCGTACAAACGCATTTTATTTCCTGTGTTGCGACTTTTTTTTCGGCATTTATCTGTTTCTGTTATTTTTCTGTGCATATTTTTGACTAATTGTCATAAAAAAGAAACTCTTATACCTGCAAATCTTCAGAAAATTCGCGTTTGTATGGGAAAAACGGTAGACGATTTCATGGAATGCCCCTATAACGTCGAAAGTTTTGCCCCCAGTTGGTTTACTTTTTAATTACTCTCTATTTATTGACAACTCTATAGCGTCAAAATAAGTTTTTGGCAAAAATTTCATTTTTGGTACAAGGTTTTATCGCTGACTGCACTTTTCTTACGACAGACAAATTAATACTCATCGAGACAATTCTAAAAACCCCTAACACAATTTGGTTGTATTATTTCATCACAGAGTTCCTATGGCCACTTCCTGTCTCCATCATCAGATCAGCTCGAATGTACCATAATATTGCATTGTCATCCGATTTATACATGCACGCAAAATTTCCGGAAACCGGGAAGTGGATCAAATTTAACTTGCAAGATTCCATTACGTAGTTACATTCAGGTCGACCTAATAAAAGCTTGTTAAAAAGTCCGGTCCCTTGAGTGTTGCTATATAGAGTTTACACTGTAGGTATATGTTTATAAGTGCCACTTGCACCATCCCACTAACCCGGGGTCAACGGTTAAACCGTTAACCCAGTGTCAAATTGTAGTGTTGTTAGTGAATGGTGCAAGTGACCCTAAGTGTACCCTATAATTTTTTTTAAATATATTGTAGCACAATAGTTTTATATCCAATTTATATTGTTTAGGGTAATTCGCCAGTAACTGGCGAATTACCTGGCCACCCTAAACTAAATATGAATTCTATTCACCTATAAACAGAATTCACCTTACAAGGTGGCTAGTTATAAAGGTTGGACAGTTATTGAAACCTTATAATAAACTGAATTCTGTTTATAAGTGAATAGAATTCATTTTTGGTTTAGGGTGGCCAGTTACTGGCGAATTACCCTATGTCGTGCCATATAATTTCAGCAATCCTAAGATGGCGTTGTGCGAGAGCCAGTTGGACGTGATTCCTGTTAAGCGCGAGTCGTCTCCCGGCTCGGAGAGCAGCAAGGAGAGCCCGGATAAGAAGGCCAAGATGGAACCCAATGGAGATCTGTTTGGTAGCTACTTTACACACCTACAGTAAAAATAGAGTAAATTATTAGAATCTTAAGGCCCGATAGAGTAAATTATTAGAATCTTAAGGCCCGTCTCGATATCGCGTGGCGGCCGCGCGAGCAATGTTCGACCGCGGCACACCTGTATTTTGGCTCACGAGCCAGTTTCGGCACCGTCTTGAACTTATGCGCGGCGGCCGCGCGCGGCAGGCAATCCGACGATCGGCCACATTATATCACAAAAATTAATTATTCGGAACGAAGTATAGCCAAAAAGAAAAATGATCTGTTGCAATAATCACTACATTGAAACTGTTTAGTGCCGAATAATTTAATTAAAGTGCGACACTTTTCATTATCCATGTATGCTGCCGCGCGAGCCAACTGAAATATATACACACCCGTCCCAAATGCGCGCGAACATTCCTTTGCCGCGCGTCGAAAAACCGACAATGAATGGTTCGTCGCGCGGCGCTGGCTCGCCAGCCAACTCGATCATTGGCTCGCGAGCCAGCCCGATATCCATTGCGCACGGCTGCCGCGCGAGCCAATGTTCGATAGCTTGCCGCGCGATATGGAGACGGGGCTTTACAATGATGCGATGAATGATGGCGGACTTTCTCTGATCAGATCGGGTAAATCCTGAAGAAAGGCTAAGTCAAGAGTACCCTAAACCGGCGAGCGTGTATGAGGAATGTTATGAAAGTGAAGGAAGCGAAAGAGGTATGTCAGGATCGTAGCAAGTGGAAATCCGTGGTCTCTGCCTACCCCTCCAGGAAATAGGCGTGATTATATGTGTGTATTTGCCGCTATAACAACAAACTAAAAACAGAATTAAATAAATATTTAAGTGTTCCCCTACCAGTCCTACCACAAACGTGATATTTTGCCGTTATTTGCGTAATGGTACGGAAACCTTCGTGCGCGAGTACGACTCGCACTTGGCCGGTTTTTATTTTAATATATTGTTACAGTGCCCGGCGGGCTGCCCCTGGCTGTGGACTACCGGTCCCCCGTCTCCCACTTCGTACCTCCTGAGCTGGCTGGCTATGCGGCCAAACCTAAACCGGAGACCCCTGTCGTCACAACACGTAACTATGCTTACTGACATTTATTCTAAAATATCTATACCTCGTTTTTTTTAGCATTAGAAAAAAGGTAAACAATCTTGATGTGTCTTTTAATTGAAAAACACATTTTAAAAATAAGTTACGGCAAATATGTAACAATTATGAATCTAATACGATCATTTGACGACCGGTCTGGCCTAGTGGGTAGTGACCCTGCCTGCGAAGCCGATGGTCCTGGGTTCGAATCCCAGTAAGGGCATTTATTTGTATGATGATACAGATATTTGTTCCTGAGTCATGGGTGTTTTCTATGTATTTAAGTATTTGTGTATTATATATATCGTTGTCTGAGTACCCACAACACAAGCCTTCTTGAGCTTACTGTGGGACTTAGTCAATCTGTGTAAGAATGTCCTGTAATATTTATTTATTTATATTTATTTATTTATATTCTTCTGCTTTCATAAGTAATAGTTTTTGGTTTTTAAAAAGGGTTTTTCAATTAAAAGACATGTTAAGATCGCTTACCTTCTTGCAAGTTCTTTCTAATGCTAAAAAAAACGAACTATAGGAGACCGAGCTATGATCGGTTAACATAAAAACTCAAAAATGCGCGTTTCTCGGAGATAACACCCAGCTAGATCGATTTGTCACCCCCTAAAACACCCATATAGCAAATTTCATCGAAATCGTTAGAGCCGTTTCCGAAATCCTCGAAATATATATATAAATAAACAAGAATTGCACGTTTAAAGGCATGAGATTCTCAAAATGACCAACCATGATGCCTTGGGCCCCTAAAGTGACGTCTATACTTCCTAAAACGACTTCTTTAGTCCCTGAAGTAACATCTTTGGTCTCTAAAAATGATGCCGTTGGCTCCTAAAATGGCTACTCACTAATACTCCTGAATAATAATGATCACAAAGACAGTAGGTACCTACTACCCTGAGTATAATAGGTCCCATGTCCCTCTCCGTGCCTCCAGAGCTGGCTAGTGGCTGGCTATGCGGCCTAACCTAAGCCGGAGGCCAGTTATTCTTACTACTACTAATAATATATTTAATATCTGGGAGAAAGCTCGGAAAACAAACTAGATACGTGTACTGCTAGTCCTGAGTGCCTACCGCGAACCACGTTCGACTTGTTGCCTCCCTGTCGCACTTGTAAATTCGTACGTAAGTGACAGGGAGGCAACACGTAGAACCTGGTTCGCGGCACCTCGGCGCGCATTTGTGGACTGTTACCATTTTATACACAGTAGCATAGCGTCCATATAACTCGAATACTACAGAAAGCTGTTGCAGGTGTCCATGGGCAACGGTAATAGCCTACCATTAAGGGATATCATTTTAAATAACTTCATTATTTGAGGCAATTGACTACACTTAGTTAGAATACATAATTAGCTATTTTATCACACCAAACTCAGAGCTCTATAAATTGCACACCTTCAATTGATTTTACAACTCCTTTGTTGCCCATTCACTCCCACACCCACCGCTGAACAGCTGCCAGGCGCCCGGATTAATTAATAATGATAGTATGGCACACTAACTAGAGGGATTTCGTGGCTCTATAAATTGCATACATATTGACGTGGCTAGCTCTCCGGCTACAAGTGGAAAAATGATCCACTTTTATTTATTTTAAGCATTGTGAGTGATTGTTTCTCCTTATAAGTTATGATTTTTATATCAATTATAATATTCTAACTCCATGTTATTGTTCATTTGCCACCAAATAATTACTAACTCGCGCGACCGACGAACTCGCGCGAGCAGGGGCTAAGGGGAAGAACTACAGTCCTGAGCCCTTTTGTGGTATCCCCAAAAGCCTAACGCGGCTCACCCTAAAGACCTACTGTCACTACAAAACCATTCAACTCTGGAGGGAAACAACAGGTTTGAACCATTCCAAAGCGCTTATCAAGGCCTTCAGCAAAAAGGCGTCCTCGAACGCCTTAGCGCTGTCTAGGAACCAACTGCGCAACTTGGTAAGGGTGCTTACCGGGCATTGCGGCCTAAATAAGCACATGCACACCATGGGGAAACGTGACATAGGGCGGTGCAGACTCTGCATGGAGGCAGAGGAGACGCCCTTACACATCCTCACGGAGTGCCCTTGCCTAATGCGTACTCGTGACCTAATCTTGGGCGGACACATATTACGCCCAGAGGAGGTAAAGTCTCTTGAGACCAAAAAGATCCTGCAGCTATTTGAAGTTGCAGGGTTGGATCGAGAGTTGTAGTAGGTGGCGATCACAATAGATCAGGAATGGTCGCAGTGATACATAGGCTTTGGAGCCTTATATAGCCCCTAATAAAGAAGAAGAAGAAGAAATAATTACTATTAGTATTTCCTCCTTATTATTGGCAATTTTTACTTAATTTATAATAACTATTATTTTGTCACATGAAAATCACACTAAGTTGTATTTGAGTAATTTCGAAAAGGCTAAAATGTCGGGTAATCCCAAAAATAGACTGTAATAATGAGTGATTTTCGGAATTAACCTTCAACCTTCAAATCAAGAGTGAACAGGCACCTTCTGGGCGAGCTCGCTCCATCGTAGGCCACGTCTACGCCTCGGCTAGTCTGTGGCCATGAGTAAGCCCATTCATAATAATAAAAAAAAAAAATTTGCCTTCATTTTAAAGTAGTCGGAATTGCTCGAATACACCTTACTTTATTTCTCCCCTCTTTTTTTGACCCCGTTTATTTTGTTTCCCCCCTAGCGGTGGCGGAAACGACCCCGGTGAAGCGTAAGCGCGGCAGGCCGAGGGTCGACAAGACGAGCCCCGAGTACCTGGCCAATTTAGCCGCCAGGAAGCAGGCTAAGGAGATGGGTGAGTACACGATTGGCTTAAAAAAAGAAAAAAAGGTTAGGATAAAACGAAAACAAGTGATACGATTTTTAGGGTTCCGTACCCAAAGGGTAAAACGGGACCCTATTACTAAGACTTCGCTGTCCGTCCGTCTGTCCGTCTGTCTGTCACCAGGCTGTATCTCACGAACCGTGATAGCTAGACAGTTAAAATTTTCACAGATGATTTATTTCTGTTGCCGCTATAACAACAAATACTAAAAACATAATAAAATAAAGATTTAAGTAGGGCTCCCATTCAGCAAACGTGATTTTTCACCAAAGTTAAGCAACGTCGGGCGTGGTCAGTACTTGGATGGGTGACCGTTTTCTTTTTGCATTTTTTTCCGTTTTTTTTTTTTGCTTTATGGTACGGAACCCTTCGTGCGCGAGTCCGACTCGCACTTGCCCGGTTTTTTATTATATGTATTTTATTTGACTTAAGCTTTGAAAATGTCAAAAAAAATCGAACAATTATAAGCGCCTTTGTTACGCATCTCGATGACACATTTTAGACTGTAGTGTTCGACTCGCCGGCACTCAGTAACCGAAGTACGTATTTTTTATGCAGGTGGTTGTGGCACGTGGCACGAGCGGTTTTACTTAACAATAGACAATAGGATTAGCCGTCGAGCCCTATTTGAAAGCTACACACTATACCTAAATATGTAATTTCATTTATAATGGCGTTGGCAACTGTCAAAGTTGCCCCCTTTTCTATGAGATTTGGCTTAAAGAGCGCCAGCCAGCCTGCATGCCAATCCAGGGTATAATATTCCATTAAAAAAACCATCGTGAGGAAACCTGCACACATCCGAAGAAATTAAAACATACATGTGAAGACTCCAACCCGCATTGGGCTCTCGCGCAAGAGGGTCGTGCCCAGCAGTGGGACGTATATAGATTCAATTAATTTTTATTTTTATACCTTAAATTTAATGTGGACTGTGTAGTGCGTAACAAAATGGTAACAGTTCACAAATGTTGAAAGCTATTTGCTCACTAAAGACTTTTAAGAAACTAAATCAAATCAATATCAAATAAAAATAAGATGATAGGGATTATATTTAAAAAATCACCCAAGTTGATTTTCATATGAGTACGAACCATACACGAACAGAGATCGAGGTGTGCAAGATTTGTCTTTGACTTGTGTCATTTTCTATGTATTTGTGTAATACAGATTGGATTTTTTATTAAGTGAGAGGTGCCCCCCCCCCCCCCCCCCCGCAAAAAAGGCAGAATGATTTGTACTGTAAGATATCGCTTTCGCGCTCCTCGCTTCCGACGTGTCGGAAGCCGGTGTTGCTCGAAGTTGCATTATATTTTTCGTGTTTGACATCTACTTCAGTGTATACTAAAAAATAGTACTTTGTGTTACAAGGAATCAAAATTACATATTTCCGTCAAGGGCGTACATTGAATCCTGAATGAAGCAATGGATTCTAAAGTAGAACCCTGAGTGTAATGAGGGATTCAAGTGTTAACGCCCAAAACGAAATAATTTTGATACCGTGTGACACATACTGCTTTACACATCAACTATGAGGAAATTGTTATGTTCCAAAATATGTACATATTATTTGACCACAAAAAATAGTATACAAAAAAGGAAAAATCATGTCCTAGAACAGAAAAGTACATCTTCGATCCGTCCTAGCAGAGAAGAAAAGTGTCACTTTGATACCTCCTAGCGGGGAAGAAAAAGCCCTTTTTCGAGTAGGTGATGTGAATAAAATGTTGTTACAGCGGCCGTTATGAACAATCGCAACGAGAGCGGGGAGAAGCGTAAACGCGGCCGACCGAGAGTGGACAAAACCAGTCCGGAATATTTGGCCAGAAAACGCGCTAGAGAGCTGGGTAAGTTCTTCTTCTTCTTCTTCCTCGCGTTATCCCGGCATTTTGCCACGGCTCACATAGGAGCCTGGGGTCCGCTTGACAACTAAATCCCATGATTTGACGTAGGCACTAGTTTTTACGAAAGCGACTGCCATCTGACCTTCCAACCCAGAGGGGAAACTAGGCCTTATTGGGATTAGTCCGGTTTCCTCACGATGTTTTCCTTCACCGAAAAGCGACTAGTAAATATCAAATGATATTTCGTACATAAGTTCCGAAAAACTCATTGGTACGAGCCGGGGTTTGAACCCGCGACCTCCGGATTGCAAGTCGCACGCTCTTACCGCTAGGCCACCAGCGTAGGCCACAAACGTTCGTATTTGTCGTGGTACTTCAGTCAACGTCAGTACTTTTTGTACCGAGACTGACTGAAATGGCAAGACGTTCGACAAAGAGGCAAGAATTTATAATAGATTCAAGTATTTTCAAGTAAATTTCATTTACATTTTCCACAATCAATACATCTTTGATTTCAATGGAAAAACATATTTTAATGCAAAACAGAAAAAAAAATTGTAAGGGCAGCTTTCTCGCGCAGAGAATTCCAATCGCAATCCAGCGCGGGAACGCTGCCTGCGTGTTGGGCACCCTCCCGAGGGCACCAAATTTTTTGATAGGTATTTTTAGTTTTAGTTATTTTAATTGTAGTTAGTTTTAGTTTTATATTCCTGTTAATGTCTTTTAGTAATTTAAATGAATATGTTGATATTGTAAGGTTATTTGATGTGATTTCCAAAATTTATTTACACGCTTACATAGGAGAAACGCGGCGTGCCGCCCAAAACGGTAATTATCAGATGCGAATTATCAGAACCATATTTTCCAGAGGCCGTTTGAAGCGAAACATCCTGTATATTTTATTGGCATATTTATTAGAGATGCACTGAATATCCGGTTACTATCCGGTATCCGGACTATCCGGCCATTATTTTACTATCCGGCCGGATGCCGGATAGTGACCTACTATCCGGCCGGATACCGGATAGTAACATTGCTTGATTTCGGAGTAAACAAATTGGATTTAAGAAACAGACGTCATAATCATACTTGTTTATTATTTTAAAACAATTTAATCATTCCACTGACTTGCACGCGCACTCATTTCGAACCTAGAAATGTGTCCGCGCGAACGTTTACTAGGAAACAGGTCTAACCTGCAGAATGCGTACCTGAAAAACCGAAATGTAGGTATAGTTCCGCTGGCCGAATATTCGGCGGCCGTTACCGGATATTCGGCCGATGGTCAGGCCGAATATCCGGTATCCGGCCAAACAACTATCCGTTGCATCTCTAATATTTATAGCATATTTTCTCTTGTTCAGTAGCCCAGCGGACTTAATGTCTGGTTAGGGCTGAACCTAGGGAGACCCATGACCTATAAATATAATTCATTTTAGTATAAGGTGGCCAGTTATTGAAACCTTATACTAAAATGAATTCTGTTTATAGGTGAATAGAATTCATTTTTAGTTTAGGGTGGCCCATGGTATAATAATATACTCCGCCTGTTACTCTCTTCCCGTCTTTTCTAGGTCACCTGACTGACACAAGCCTACGTCATCATGCGACAGCGCTATATGATAATATGCGATAGCGCTATATATAGCGGCCATGTTATTGTGACGTAGGCTTGTGTCACTCTGGGAAGAGAAGACCATGTTTTATTAGACTATGGGGCGGCCAGTTACTGGCGAATTACCCTATATACATATATCTTTGGTGTGCTGGTCAAAAATGGTGGGTTCAAATCATCATACACAGACAAGAAGTTAAACTTATAAAGGTTTTTTTTTTCACAGAGGCCTTAGAGAGAAAGGCCAAAAGGGAATACAAACGTCGAGGCGCTGGTGGTAAGTTATTATTAATTATTATTTAACTAACTGTACAGATTAATAATAATAACATCACGTGCTAACTAGACTCACAATAAGGTGCTGGCAACACATTTATTAAGGCGAGGTATGCCTTGGCCGATTTTCAACACAGCGAATTTCGTGTATTCGTGTAATTTTGAAATGCGTGGTTAAAATCTCTTAGGTCCCTCGTTAAAGTCTAACCCCCTTATTCATAAACGTCTACTAAAGTTGACAAGCCGATAATAATCGTTTGTCCCTTTCCGGCGTATTGGTATGATGGAAAGGGACAAACGATTATTATCGGCTTGTCAACTTTAGTAGACGTTTATGAATAAGGGGGTAAAAAATTATGTGACCCGAATCGGCTTGGACATATTTCGCTTAAATTATGTCAGAACACTACAAGTCTTACTTTTCATTGAACTACATTTAAATATGGTAACTGACAGTTACGTCTGTCCTGCCAGTTTCTTCATAGCTGTTGCCAGTCTACTGGACTTATTCATAAAAACACTACAAACCTCTATTATACTTGGTCAAGCAGATCTTGTCAGTAGAAAAAGGCGGCAAATTTGAAAAATGTAGGCGCGAAGGGATAGCGTCTCATAGAAAATTTGAATTCCGCGCCTTTTTCTACTGACAAGATTTGCTTGACTATCTATAGCTATTAATCGTTTTATTATAGTTCCTTTTTTTAGCATTAGAAAAAAGGTAAACAATCTTGATGTGTCTTTTAATTGAAAAACACGTCTGAAAAATAAGTCGCAGCAAATATGTAACAATTATGAATCTAATACGATCATTTATATTTTTCTGATTTCATAAGTAATAGTTACTGATTTTTAAAAGCGTTTTCCAATTAAAAGACATGTCAAGATCGCTTGCCTTCTTTCTAATGCTAAAAAAAGGAACTATAATCTGTCATTTTGACTTATTATTTGTAAGAAAGGATTAAAACAAATTACATAACTAATTGTGGCTTGTAAAGTTTTATGAATAACGGGTATAAGCACTACCTCAAGAATATCACACATACACATAAGTCTCATAACCTACCATGAGATAGCTTTTAAGAAATTCACAGTACAGTACGAGGCGTATACCGGGTGTGGCCTGTAACACGAGCAAATAATTAAAACATAGATTGTACTCCTCAAACGGTGACACTGTTGTTCAAGAACTTTTAAAAATTATGAAGTAGTTAGACTCCCTATTTTTCATACAAAATAAATATTATCTTTAATGGACGCCATCGCCACGCCATATCATTGTGATTGACGTTGCTTGTCACGCCTTAAACATAACAAAATTCGCAATACATTGCGTTTTAGAATAAACTTTAAAGTGTATTAAAAATCAAACCACAAGTTATTTTTAAAGTCGCTGAACAAATGTTGGTCAGTATGAGGAGTACAGCCTACACTTTAATTTTTTGCTCACATTACAGGCCACACCCGGTATATTTACAATAAAATGTGTACGTAAAACTGAATAATTTACTGCGGTAACACAAATTTTATTTCATCAATTATAGATGTTCTCTATAAGACAGTTACTTGTTTTTTTTTCCTATTTTCGTGGTTCTTATAATAAAAGTTGTTATAGCCTTTAAAATTACTGTTTTTTTTTTCTTTTCAACAGTTATAATGTTCGAAAATATAGTAAAGTAAAACCTTCTAATCGTAGTCTTAAGAGTCTACTAATATTGTAACTTATGGAATTTATTTAGTTAATAAATACATATTAACTTTTGATCCGGACAGTAGAAAAAGTATGATTATATGACACTATACTGTCCTTTCAGAAACGTCACGTTTTGCGTGACGCACCGCAACTCAACAAAATCTCAAAAATATATACGCATCCATCAAAACTGGCTGCCTTAATCTTTATTTCCCAGATTGACCTAATTATAATAATTGAGTAAACATAGTCCTGAATTGAAAAGTATTTGAAAAATAATTAATCTTACCTGTGGTATTAATAAAATAGGAAAGAAAAGTATTTTTCAAAAAATATTTCAAGTTATTTTACCCATTTCGCTATATTTTCGAACATTAAATATGTGTTTTAACACTGTTTAGTTTTCTTTTGTTTATTCACTTAACACAGTATAATTAAAGTATTGATTTTGGGAAATAACAAAGTATGATATTTCAAGTATGTATAAGATAAACTAGTAAATTAAATTCTTTTTTAATAATGGGACTAGTAAGTACTATTTTTTTTCTTCTACAAGAAATCAATTCCCGAAATCGAAACTTGTTTAAAACCAAAAAGTAACTTCACTACGAAATAAATAAAGCTTTTATTTAGATGATGAACGAAAACGTGAACTATATTCTATATCTTTAGGTACTTAAAATAAAAGTGAACAACTAATTTGTACATTTTCGGGTAGTTATAACATTTATTCATTAACCAACCAAATACAAAACCACCTGGATCTGTCACTGAACGACCTGACTTTAACCTACATTATTTGATCATGTAATGTTTTCATCTACCCTCAACTGGCTTAAGAAGCCATTTAAGAATAGATTTTGTTTACTCTTTTTTTAAATACCTGAAGATACAGTCTATAGAATTTCGACAGTATAATCTTGTTAATATTTGCACCACGTAATAAAGCTTTTTTTGTTTCGTATGTGTTATTCACTATCCATACTAACCCGGGACATTAGAAATACTCAAGTATCATCATTCATGTATTTTCAAGCTAAAGTACTGAAATCAACGAAAGTACTCACGCGGTCGAAAAAGTTACCGCCAAAAAAGTCCCTCAAAAAAGTCCCGCAGCGCGTGGCGCGAAAGATTGGCGACAAAAAGGTGGTTATCCGAAGGAATACGAAATTGATTAGGAGGAAAGGTAAAAGGTCCATGTTTAGGCCCGTGCATGTGCTGTGTAGGTAGTAACGGCTGAAGCTGATGAGAGGCACGCAGGTTTATTCGAGGAAGGCAAGCCTTATAAAAAAAAATGTTTTAGTGAATGACAAAAAACTAACGGTTCGCAAACACAAATCGCTCTTTCGAGCGGAATCCTGATTAAAGAGTGCAATGCATGAGGTATATAATATTTTTTTACAAAGTGGTGCACATATATGACATGCAATCCAAATTGAAATCGAACATGTGATGGTAGAAAATGAGTTTTTAGTAGTACCTATTAAAATAAAAGGAAAGATTATTAAATAATTTATATTTATTTGCAAGAACTGTTTACAAATAGATACTTAATGTTACGATATGCAATACAATCTAGTCAATTATATCAAATTTTGTTAAATAATTTTTAACGTCTTTATAACCTGTCTTCTTCAGTAATTGTGCCTCTCAGATTGAAAGCATATCAGCAATTTTAAATTATTTATTTAAAAATTTGTTTCTGGGCTGATTGCCTTTAAAATGGGGTAATGCTAATAGGTGTAATTGTTACTTAATGTTATGTTTATATGTAGACAGGAAATGGTTGTTTATTAAAAAAATCATGTGTTCAAATTTTGAACACAATAGAATTTCAGACATTTAAAAAAAATATTACTTTTTTCTCACTCAAAGTTCCAAAATATCAGTTCCGGATGTGACGTTTTTGACTTTTTACACGTATATTTTGTGACCTACCGGAAAACTGCAAATAAATATTTCTTAACTAAATTTAGAACTTGGGATCGGAAGGAAACTTTGAGTAAGAAAAACAAGAAATAAATGGAAATAGCTCAAGTTTGGTAGATTTGATCATGGCATGGTAGTTTTTTTTAAATTGATTGGTAGAAAACATATGCATCCAAAGTTTACATAGATTGATTGGTTTTACGGTAGATAGAAATTTTACTAATTGTATTGTTTACTAATATCACTAATTAATATTTGTATAAATTAGTATTTTATGTTATTTGTTTATTTTATGTTTATGTAGTTAGTAAACGGTGAATATGATGTTTTTTTTGTAAAACAGGTTTTTTGTGAAGTGTATATCTTTTTACTTCTGTACGGGTTCCATTTTTTATAATTTAGCAATTTAGCCATTTTTGTCGTATTTTCAATACTTGTCGAGTATATACCTTAAAATATAGGTATTAAGTACTATATATGTATTAAGCCACAAGAGAATTGAAATCAAACACAGAAGTTATCTGTAACATGTGCGGAAATGTAGTCATTACGTGCTTGAAGATATAATCTAGCAAAATGCCAATAGATTTGCATACATTACTGGCTTAGGCCGGGAAAACTGGCAAAGCCGTACATCATCCACTACTTGCCAACAGCAGATATTAGTGGTAACAACCGAGTTTTTTTTTAACCTGTCCCCAGTGGTAACAAAAGAAAACTATTGGGAAAATATTCTAAATTGTTACCACCGTGGTGGTTTCTAGTGGGAACGTGGCAAAACGATCAGTGATCCACATTTCTGCATCTTCTAGGTCTGACTGATAATCCCTCATACTATGACGGGATATTTCTCATGTATGGGGCGCGGACCCCGTCACAGTACGGGGCAAAATTTAGGATGATGATGATGATGGGGCCCACGCGGGTTGGAGGCCTAATGAGCTTGTGTTTGCAGAATCGGCGGCGTCCTCGTCGGCCGGCGAGACCCCGAGGGTCAAGCGCAAGTATACTAAGCGGGCCCCTGGAGCTAATAAGGACTCGGTGAGTTTTTTAGGTTTAGCATGCTCCAAATTTATTCTAAACATGTATTGGTGAGTCTTTTGAAGACTTCACACTTAGGGCCCCCCCACATCTAGCGTCTTTCGAGCGTCGGCGTCTACAACTCTATGGCCGCTGCTCGACGCAACGTCGACGCAACTGCGCAGCGACGTCATTTTCCATAGCGCTGACCAGACGCCGACGCTCGAAAGACGCTAGATGTGGGGGTCCCTTATACATTATTAAATTGTACAACGGGACTTAATCGCGTATTTAAAATCTAAGATTTACCTCTGACGTTTCAAGGACGACGGTGTCCCCTTGGTTTGTGTTTGGAGATTTGAGAATTGTCTCGATGAGTATTAGTTGCTTGTGGAAAGAAAAGAACAGTCAACGATAATAGTACATTATTGTCGAGGCTCGGAAGTAGCTACTTGCAGGCTGAGGATTCGTTTTAAACGGACGACCTTGCGAGTCCGTTTAATTGAATCCGAAGCCAGCAAGTAGCCTTCCAGCCGAGTCATATATAGTGCTTTTCTCAAAAATGGTGCAAGAAATATAAATATCTTAGAAATATTTTACAAAAGCAACGTTTGTACATATATATTTTGACAAAAAAAGCCCTTCCCGCCTTTTTACTTTTTTTAATAAAAAATAGAAGTGTATTTTTCTGCCAAAAATACGCCAACCTATTTGAGGCATCTAAATAGTCGCGGTACTAATCATCTGTTTGGCTGTTTAATGGACCTGTGCCTTCATTTGGTATGGTCATTACAACTTTTAAAAAGTTTGGAACTCGACAAATAATGGAATTTGTATGCAAATATCAAATATCAAATATCAACATTTATTCAGCAAATAGGCCACAAGGGCACTTTTACACGTCAACATTGAATTTACATAAAAGCAAAAATAATAACATCAACAATTTTATACAATAAAACTAACAATTCAATCTAACGTATTACAATTACTAAGAGATGTATATGGTCTCTTAATGTCGAATTACATACAAAATACAGATAAAAAAACACACACAAAAAAATCTATCTAACTATGCAACATTGCAGTCCCAAAATCGAGACTGCAATGTTTTTAACTTTTTAATTTTTGACTGATCATAAACTACGCGCTTCGCGACCTATTTTTTAGACGGCAAAGTCGACTTTACCGTCCATTTTTGAGAAAAAGCTTGTACAGTCGCCATCAGATATATCGGAGCGGCCAAGGTGCTCCCAAATATCTGAGCACGCCTCTATTGTCAAGGCGTTAGAGTGCGTGTTCAGATATTGTGAACACCTTGGTCGCTCCGATATATATGATGGTGACTGTACCAAAAATTTACCGATCATTTGTATATGTATTTAGTTTTTGAAATGATGTTTCACCAGCCGCCAGCAGCCGAGCGGGTGAAAGGAAAACGGGGGCGCCCCCGAAAGGACGCCAACAACCACAAGCCACAGCAACCCAGTGAGTACGGTCACAGTACACTAAGAACAGTAGTGAATCTAAGGCCGCTCGGCAAGTTATTTGCCTACTCTTGCGTTGGCGCTTAGGGTTGCCACTTTTATTGTACCTTCATACTGATGCGCGACCCGGCCGCCGCGCCCGGCGCCCCACGGCGGGTTGGTCAACGACACCTTCTCGTAACTCATGGGGCCCTGGTACTTGTGTAGCGCTAAATTCAATTTTTAAAGAGTTTTTTCTCGATTTTAGCCACCGTAGCCTATGGAGACTAACAAGTAACGCTAAGCGGTATTCGTAGGCAATGGATGTTCCTATATTAAGGGTGTCACATGTGGGTTTCTGACTTATGATGCAATTGTTCCTACAATACAATACGACCGCGGCGAGCTGTGCTGAGGCCTACCGAGAGCAGACAAATGCGAGCGGGTGGGCAGCGTACTCGAATGTACGCGATCACAGTCGCGGTACAGCCCACACTGCCGCCACCGTATTCCCCCGTATTTTATGCTAATGTGTGCGTGGCAGCGCGTGCGTACACGGCGTCCGGCGCGCACGCACACATTCAAGCCGGCAGCGGCACATTTCTATGAAGATTCACTACTGTTCTTGTACTGTGGTACGGTCGACCGTTGTCAATTCGACAATGAAATGAATGATTTTTTTTCTATTAAATAATTATTCTATTACAATCGAAAGAGCTCGTGATTCTAACTAGAAATAAGATAAAAAATCCCAAATTTGTAAATAGTGGAGATAAGGTTAGATAATCATCTTTATTGGTACAATCATAGAGAAATATCCTCCTAAGGCCCAGCCATACAAATGAAAAATGCAAAATTTGCCACAGAAATTTGAACCTACACTGTAGCGAATAGAGTTGATTTTGCGTTGTTCAAAAACTGAACTAAACACAGCAAAAGCAACTCTGTTCCAATCGAATATGATTTAAATTTCATTGAACTGAATAAGTACTATGGGTAGGACCTTGGGCCTTAGGAGGATATAGTAAGACAAGAGTGCTCACTCTATACATCAGTTTTGGCACCAAAAAAACAAATATTTTCATAGTCGACATCTAGCATCGAGTAGCGGAATTATCAGCACTGCTAAGTAGCAGTAGTAGTAATGTCAAGTGACAATAGATGTATCTATGACCTATGTCTCAGAATAAATAATGGTACTAGTTACAGGAGACTCACTAACAAAGCGCGTCTGTTACGATCAGGACAGATATGGCCGCTAGGTGGCGACAGCGCCACGCGCGGCTTATGGCTAACCACCAAAATTGGTGTGGAATGGATGTACTTTTAGCTACCTGTAGCAAAGCGACGAAATCGCGGAGTGAGCCACGCCTGCTATGTGGATATCGTGGTTAAAGCTAATATGTTCGTTTTCAGAGATCCGTGTGAGGAGTAACCTGATGCCTGACAACAACGAGCCGATCACGCTGGACAGCGACGACGAACCGGACCTAGGTATGTGGAGGGTTAGGTCACTGTTATATGACAAACTATACATTAAGACTTAATAATTTTTAAGAAAAAAAAACCGACTTCCATGGGGGCCGATGAAAGATTATTGTAGATGGTACACTATGTAGAAAAGGAGGTAAAACGTGGGTGACTTTTCTACTAGCATTTCGCTTCTGTATAATGGCTCCTCTACAGGATGGGCCAACGCCGGCCACTCCAAGGGACGCAGCCATGCGGTAGAATGAGATAGCAATATCACTTGCTCCCTCTAACGCATAAATGCGTCCCTTGGAGTGGCCGGCGTTGGCCCATCGTGAAGAGGAGCCATGAGGGTCGTAGTTCTAGCCTAACCTAACCCACTCCTCAGATAGCAGTTCGGTTCTGTGCGGATCGCAGTTCGAACCTAATCAAACCCACTTTTCAAGTAGCATTTCGTTTCTGTAAGGCTCGCAGTTCTAACCTAACCTAATCCTTGTTCGGTTCTGTGAGGATCGCAGTTCAAACCTAACCTAACCCACTTAATGGCGCATGCCGTGCGGTGTACGGGGGTTTAAGCGGGAGGGGCTAGTAAGATTGGCATCATCGTACTTTATACCTACATTAATTTTATGATAGGTAATCATAGTTGTTTATTTAGTTAAGGTATCATAGTGGTTTTCTGGGTCAAGGTCCGAGTCCGGGTCCGAGTCCGGGTCCGAGTCCGGGTCCGAGTCCGGGTCCGAGTCCGGGTCCGAGTCCGGGTCCGAGTCCGGGTCCGAGTCCGGGTCCGTGTCCGGGTCCGAGACCGGGTCCGAGTCCGGATCCGAGTCCGGGTCCGAACCGGATCCGGGTATGAGTCCGAGTCCGGGTCCCAGTCCAAGTCAAAATCGAAATTCGTAATCACCAAACGTGTACCATGCGTCATTGAAGAGTTCTGTTCTGGTCATCATCAGCAGTTACACTTCATCAAATGCGACAGTTTTTAATGTAAATGCTTGATTTTATGATGAAAATACAAAAAAATCTATATGTATGCCTTTAATATTTGAGGAGTTCCCTCGATTCCTTATGGATCCCATCATCAGAAGTCGAGCTTGACAAAAATGTGGCTTAAAAACTTAACTTGCTTAACGAACATAACGAAAAGGAAAAATCGCCAAACGTGAACTATGCGTCGTTTAAGAGTTCTGTTCTGATCATCATCAGCAGTTCCACTTCATCAAATGCAACAGTTTTTAATGAAAATGCTTGATTTTTTTATGTAAATACAAAAATCTCTATACGCATGCCTTTAAGATTTGAGGAGTTCCCTTGATTCCTCATGGATCCCATCATCAGAACTCTAGCTTGACAAAAATGTGGCTTAAAAACTTAACTTGCTTAACAAACATAACGACGAGGACAAATCGCCAACCGTGAACTATGCGTCGTTGAAGAGTTCTGTTCTGATCATCATCAGCAGTTCCACTTCATCAAATGCAACAGTTTTTAATGAAAATGCTTGATTTTCTGATGTAAATACAAAAATCTCTATACGCATGCCTTTAAGATTTGAGGAGTTCCCTTGATTCCTCATGGATCCCATCATCAGAACTCGAGCTTGACAAAAATGTGGCTTAAAAACTTAACTTGCTTAACAAACATAACGAAGAGGACAAATCGCCAACCGTGAACTATGCGTCGTTAAAGAGTTCCGTTCTGATCATCATCAGCAGTTCCACTTCATCAAATGTCACTTTTTTGGGTGTATATGCTTGATTTGTTGATAAAAACCCAAAAATCACTATATGTATGCCTTTAAGATTTGAGGACTCATTTCGCACCTAGAAATGTGTCCGACTGTCCGCGCGAACGTTCACAATTATAGGAAAAAAAGTCAAACCTGCAGAATGCGCACCTGTAAAATCGAAATGTAGGTATAGTTCCGCTGGCCGAATATTCGGCGGCCGGATACTCGGCCGATGGTCAAGCCGAATATCCGGTATCCGGCCAAACAACTATCCGTTGCATCTTCAACATTTTTTTTTCTGGTAAGACTTACAAGTGCTTGTTTATATTGTGCAGGGTCGCCGAGCCAAGCCTCAGATTCTCTGAGCCTCGACGAGAATCTCCGCGCACTCAGACACATACACGAGAAATACGCTAACATAGATAAGGTATGTTAATCATACTGCAAAACGTATTTCAAGACCTAAAAAAAGATAAGACAATGTTGCCACTGCAATAATTTGTTTGTAAAATAGTAAATTAATTCTGATAAATAATCACGCTAAGATAATTCATTTATTAGTAATTTTACTCGTGCAATTTAAAAAAGTACTTTTATTTACTTATTTTTACATAAACACAAGACGGGCTAGTAAAAAAGTGGCAATATTTTTTACTTTTTTTGGTCTTGAATTACTTTTTGCAGTTTAGTGTCTGCAAACCAATGTGTCAAAAATTTAAATTCAGAATTACGTTTGTTTTCTTTTAAACTTAAAGCAAAGTGAATTTGAAATAGAGGAATATTGTCAAAGTAAATTATGTAGTCAGTGCATTCACTGCCATCTTTCGACACAAATGATTAAAACCTTTGATTTCCTCAGATTTGATTGAAATTTAATACATAATAGACGACCGTTCTGGCCTAATAGGTAGTGACACTAGTGACCCTGCCTGTGAAGCCGATGGTCCTGGGTTCGAATCCCGGTAAGGGCATTAATTTTTGTGATGAACGCAAATATTTGGTCCTGAGTCATATACAGGGTGGAATTTGACGACGGACCTTTCCGGAAATGGGAGATAGTTTAGCCTTAGTTCTATATTTTCTCCATAGAAACTATGTTAATATGGGCAACCGTTTCTAAATTAAACATCCATGCAAAAAACTACTTTGTTCTAACCCTAACAGGTGACAGGGTTAATGAACTTACTTGTAAACAATCAGTATACGACAGGAAATTATGCTAATTTGTTGCTGTCTAACCATTCTTAGGTCTGCTTACAACACGGTAAGAAGTATATGTATTTATGTATATCGTCGCCTAGCAGCCATAGTACAAGCTTTGCTTAGTTTGGGGCTAGGTTAAATCTGTGTAAGATGTCCCCAGATATTTATTTACAAGAACCATTTTTAATTATTGTCAGGATGACTTGTACGAAGCACACTTGCTGGCGGCCAAGTTCAAGAAACCCGACGAGCGGGCGCAGGATGACGACGTTCTCTCCGTGAGGAGCTCCGAAGGTACCACATCATACATAACTGTAGGTGGACTCACAGAATATTCGTCGGTGCGAATAAAAAAATCGCCATGTATTTTTAAGCTACTTTTCAGGAGACAAAAATAACTGTTTATTTTCCTGTTTGTAATATATTTGTTGCACCTGTATTTTTTTTCTGATAGTTCAATGATTTTTACATGATACTCATGAAGAATATAAACAGATTTTTTTGTATTTTTTTACAATATGATTAAATAATCATAAAATGATTAAATTTTGCTGTAGCAAAATTTGGTTAAAATTAACCAAATTTTGCTACAGCAAAATTTGGCCAAATTTTGCAAATTTAGCGACTTAAATTTGGTTGGAAAAAATCGTCATGTGTGAAGTTTGTATACACATAGCGATTTGTTGCCAAAGTAACATAGTGCGATACATGATACATAGCGGATTTTAGGGTCTGTCGGGTAATCCATTCTACAATAAATCGCCATGTGCAACATTATCGCCATCACCCTCGACGGAAAACAAGACATTTAATATCGTTATGTGCTAAAAAATCACATAGCTATTTTGTTGTTTCTATTCTGTTATTTTTTTGTACAAATGTTGTTCTGTGTTCACATAGCGGAATTTTTATTTTCAAAACTAATAAAGATATAACAAAAATATTTATGTGGGTCGACGGGAAATTTAAAAAGGAATTCAAATAGGCCAATATCAAAAAATCGTAAAAAAACACATAGTGATTTTTTTATTCGCACCGACGATATGTAGCAAGCGTGGCTCACTCCGAGACACAGCCAAAACATCCTCCAGACTGAGCATAGTCGCGCTACCCCCTCTGCCACGCATACGGTAATTTTACTCCATGTTCGAGTCGAAAGTGTCTTTGTGTGACGTCCGCTCGGAGTAATTAACAATTGGTTATATCCTCTAAGGACGTCCGTGTCTTTGAACGGACCAATCACGGCACGGCACTTCGCTCACCTCGTCCCCCGCACCCCCGCATTTTTGGCATCATCGGTTGCATGAAATAATTGCTCAAAACTCAGTCTAAGGATTCCTAGTCTATGCTCCGCGATTTCATCGCTTTGCTACAGGTAGCTACAAGTACATCCGTTCCACACCAATTTCGGTGACTAGCCATAAGCCGCGCGTGGCGATGTCACCACCTAGCGGCCATATCTGTCCTGATAGTTTTGACAGATGCGTTTTGTTAGAGAGCGAGTCCTCTGTACCTGGTACCAAAAAGAATAGATAAGAATAGTATAGAGGGGTCCTGTCATAGTAAATTTTGTAGTCACAGTAAATTTACTGCCATCTATCGACACACGAGTAAAACTCAAAATGAAAAAAAAAAAATGTAGAAATGATTTTATTAGTTTTATATCATTTTAACCTCTCACCAGTTTCCATAGGTCAGTTAGTTTTAAATGTATGTTTCCAGGTCGGGCCTCAGTGAAGGACTCGGACCGAGTGGAGAAACTCGAAGACAGCTCGGGATCTGACTCCGACAGCAGCAGTTCAGGCTCTGGTACGTCAATTATTTGTCGAATTTAAGCTGTTGTGAGACATACCAACATTGAATAATTTTACGGTTTAGACTCACTTGTTTTTTTAGTCACTCGCGCGTCGCGGGTCATGTTTCGGAGAGCCTAGGTCTCCTTTCTCAAGCACTAACAGTGCGAGCAGCGTTCACGACGGCCGTGTATCGCGTACTGCGGCTCGCCGCGTCGCACGCTGCGCGCGCGCCGAGAAAACAGGTTGGGGGAGGTCTTCCGCTGTTATTGTAGGCGGGCATAGTGGTAGTGGCGGGTAGAGTGACTAAAAACAAGTGAGTCTAAACCGTAAAATTATTCAATGTCAATTATTTGTTTTTAGGGTTCCGTACCCAAACGGTAAAACGGGACCCTATTACTAAGACTTCGCTGTCCGTCCGTCCGTCTGTCACCAGGCTGTATCTCACGAACCGTGATAGCTAGACAGTTGAAATTTTCACAGATGATGTATTTCTGTTGCCGCTATAACAACAAATACTAAAAACAGAATAAAATAAAGATTTAAATGGGGCTCCCATACAACAAACGTGATTTTTGACCAAAGTTAAGCAACGTCGGGAGTGGTCAGTACTTGGATGGGTGACCGTTTTTTTTGCATTTTTTTCCGTTTTTTTTTGCATTATGGTACGGAACCCTACGTGCGCGAGTCCGATTCGCATTTGCCCGGTTTTTTTGTTTTTAATTTTAACCCCTCTAGTCTCAGCACTTTAAAATGTATAAAACCTCCCTTGAAATTTCCCAGGAGCGTTGTATGAAATCGTGTGTCCAATATCGCATACAGGGGACCTAGAGGTGTCTTTTTGGCCAACCCGCCTGGCAAAAAAGAGTAGAAATTAAAAAGTGGCAGCACTGTAGTGTCGTCCCGTTCTCTTATACAGGGTGTCCCAGAATTCGACGTCAAGCCCTAAACCGATGATAGACCAAGTCATAACAGTTATCATAAAAATACAAAAAAAAATCCAACACATGTTCTTTAAAAATTATGGCCACTTTAAAAATTCACTAAAAAATCCACCCTGTAATTATTCAAGATTACACAATAATAAAAAAATTAGAATAAATTTTTTATTAATTTGTAGTAACTAGAGTTAAAGAACCATTACAGGGTGTGGATTTTTTAGTGAATTTTTAAAGTGACCATAATTATTAAAAAACATGAGTTGGATTTTTTTATTTTTATGATAACTGTTATGACTTGGTCTATCATCCGTTTACGGCTTGACGTCGATTTCTGGGACACCCTGTATATGTTGATTGGAAAGGGACGACACTACAGTGTTGCCACTTTTTAATTTCTACTCTTTTTTGCCAGGCTGTACATAGTAAGAAGCATAGAACACAATAACTTACATAACATTTCATCTACTTCCTGTACGCTGTTCAGTCAGTTCAGTTAAGCTTCAGAATAATAGCTAAGCGGGTGAGGGGCTCATATGACTTTGCATTATTTTTTAGAGAATAGCATGTTTAAGTTATAGAGAATAGCATTTTCATTAGCCATGTCTGTTGCTTAATGAAAATTATTAAAAATATTTTTTATTAGCGTTTGATCATCATTTCACAACCCTGCGGCGGCTGACATCCACGAGATTTCATTATACACCTTTGTTTACCACACGAGTTATCTTGTTTATAAATATAGCCAGCAACAGGGCTCGCGCTCTATTTTTTACGACTTTAAGTCTCAAATTTCAAACCCATTGCAGGCAGTTCGTCCAGCGGATCCAGCTCTTCATCCAGCTCGTCGTCCAGCTCTTCAGACAGTTCGGACAGCGAGTCGGAATCTGAGAAGAGAACCGCCAACCCACTCCAGCCTGCCGAGGATGACAGGTGAGTCAGGCAGGTCGTCCAGCATCCAGCTCCTCGTCCAGCTCTTCAGACAGTTCGGACAGCGAGTCTGAATCGGAGAAGAGAACCGCCAACCCACTCCAGCCTGCCGAGGATGACAGGTGAGTCAGGCAGTTCGTCCAGCATCCAGTTCTTCAGACAGTTCGGACAGCGAGTCTGAATCTAAGCAGAGAACCGCCAGCCCACTTCAGTCTGCCGAGGAAGACAGGTATTAAGGGTTCTCAGGTCAAATATCCTTAGGAGGAGTCAAATTCAATAGGGACTTAATGCCATAGCACACCGGCTGCGTGTGCACGCACACGTCGCACACGTCATGCAAGCGGTATGCCGTCTTTCATAAGGATCTGTATATTACAACGTGCACGTCTACACATGTTACGCATCCGGCATGCACAGGCCTTTAGGGTTATGTCATGTGTATAAATATATTAAAACGGTTTACTCACGTTCTGTTGGATGGAAAGCTGCAGCTCAGTCTGCGTCGATCCGCGCTATGGGAGGTACCCCAAAAACATTTTTTTGCACTTTTTATTTTACCGTTCTGTCGCAATACATGATTTATGTATCCATGCCAAATCGCAGCTCTCTAGCACTAACGATCACGGCAAATGCAAAGCCTCGGACAGACAGACAGACATGGCGGAGTTATAAGGGTATCTAGGTGACTACGAAACTCTAAAAAGGTATAAAATATAAATGGTTAATTCAAACGTTCCCCTCCTCAGATCGTTCGGCGCGTGGTCGTACTCGGGCTTGGTGTCGTCGGGCTCCGACTCCGACCCCGAGCGCGGCGCCGCCCTGCCCCTCCCGCCCCGCCACGACGAGATCAGCGAGTCCGACAACGAGTCGCCCGACAAGAGCTTCCAGTGCCACATCTGCAAGAAGTGGTACTCCACGAGGGTCACCTTGAAGTGAGTAGTTTGTTATAGGTGTTATTTTGTTTTTAGTATTTGTTGTTATAGCGGCAACAGAAATACATCATCTGTAAAAATTTCGAAATGAGCATACATCGGGCTTTTCAGCACTAGCTAAACAACAGATAAAAACTGTAAAAAACGATACTAATTTAACATTTCTAAGCACATTTTTGGACCTTACTACCTACGTTTGATTCATAGTTTGGTAATTAATTTACAACAAACAAAGTTATAAATACACGAAATCATTCCCGCACCGAAAACTCCGATGTAGGTATGTTCATGAGATGCAACCTGGTTACAGACTGACAGCGGAGTCTTAGTAATAGGGTCCCTATGGGTACGGAGCCCTAAGAATGCTAATAAAATGCGATTGCAGGATTCACCGGCGTTCCCACCAGGCGCGCGGCGGCGGCGGCGGCGGCGGCTCGCGGCAGCGCACGCGCAGCTCCGACCGCTACGAGTGCGACTGCTGTGACATGACCTTCAACCGCCGCGAGAAGCTGTGGGACCACAAGTGAGCGCTCTGTAACTTATACTAGGGATGCGAAACTCCTCTCTTCGGGCAAACTCGGCTCCATTCGGCTCAGCATTGCTCCGAGCAATTATATATTAGGGTTGTCACCACTTGACGCCCCTTTGCATGTACGACCACAGATGATAAGATAATGACTTGAATTTTGACAACCCTAAAAAGCCGAAAGGGATAGTGCCATGCATTAGAAAGCGTTAGCATGATTCGTGACTAAATCGCGTTCAAACTTCGGTTTTGTAGGAAGTACTATTCCTTTCTCTATGGTAGTACTATTATTTATTCTGTGTTTTAATTTTGATCTAATTTTGATTGACCTAATGTTGTGTAATGGCCTCAGTTCTGCCTTGACCAATTTTATTGCTAGATAAAAATTTTATGGAGTTATTCATGCCCTGAATGAGCTATGAATCGTTTGTCTTTATCTGTCGATTTGACTTATGTATTTATAAGAAAGGGATAAAACATAATTTAACTGAATCAGACCCGTAAGTTTTACAATAAGGGGGTTAATACGTTTATCTACGCACATATATTATCATAAACCCTCTATAATGTCTTCTGTATCGTCGGCTGTAATTCATAGTTAGGTTAGTGAATATATCATAGAGAGTATATAATATGTGTGTATATAAAGCAGTGAATGTGACTGTACATAATTAGGCATTAAAACACTCGTGCGATCCTATTATGAAACTCACTGCGTTCGTTTCATAAACCCACAC
This sequence comes from Cydia fagiglandana, assembly GCF_963556715.1. Lineage (NCBI taxonomy): Eukaryota > Metazoa > Arthropoda > Insecta > Lepidoptera > Tortricidae > Cydia > Cydia fagiglandana. Next base: position 6,781,342 of record NC_085957.1, read on the forward strand.
TCGAGTTTTAATACCTTTCATTATGTAGCAGTCACATAAACCACTATTATGTATTTGCAGAGCGAGCGCGCACCGCGGCGCGATGACAGTCCGCTGTGAAGTGTGCCGCAAATGCTTCGAGGATGATGCGGAACTAGCGCACCACGCCGCCACACACTCCGCCGACGACAGAGCCGGTCAGTACATCTACTAGACTATATGGGGCATCATCTATGAAAAGGGACCTTATTGTCGATGGCGCTTACGCCGCACAGCGTCGCGCGGCATTGTATTTTCTATCGGAGCATAGTTAATGATGGCGTAAGCGCCATCGACAATAAGGACCCTTTTCATAGATAACGTCACATACCAAAGAGAATAGAGTGTATGGAGGCGGATTGTCAAAGTAGATTACGTAGCCACTGTAAATTTACTGCCATCTTTCGACAAAAATATAAACTGTTAGAACGCCATTTGACTCTGATCATTATTCTTTCACTGATATTTGAATAACTTGTTTAATATATTAACGGCATCTACTCGCGAGTAGGCCAAAGGTTATAGCGCCTTCGCTCGAAAAGACTGCACCATACCTTTGGCCTATCGTTGAGTAGAATAAAATTATTTAATTAGTAATCCGTGATTACCTGGATTATACGGAATAATATTGCATACAGTATAGCTGAGTGAGGACCATTTAGCGCAACTTTTCATTTTGTGTAATTATTCTTAGTTTTAAGGTCACGTTATGGTACTAATAAATGCTTTCTTCTTCTTCAATAATATTAAAATTGGTGTCCAGGTCGATGCACGGACTGCGGGTCGTCGTTCCAGCGCTACGAGCAGCTGGCGCGGCACCGGCTGTCGTGCGCGCGCGCCGACAGCGGCGGCGCGCACGCGTGCAACCAGTGCGGCAAGCGCTTCACGCATGCGCACTCGCTCACCCGCCACGCGCACAACCATGCGCGCCAACTGTATAGATGCGTCGTTTGCAAGGTGAGGGTCCATCCACGTCACGGTAAAGTGGTATCCAGACGGGCATGATCAAATCGGTCGATTTGATCAGGAAAATAATTGACGCCAGTCTCATCTAGCGTCCACACGTATACAATTTAATCGCCAATTTTAGAACCATAAACAAACGCACATACATAGATACTAGCTTCGAAAATTGGCATTTTTGTGTCCGCACCTCCAGATTTGATCGGGCAATCGAATCGACGAGCCAAATTGCCGTTTGCGTCAGCACCTGATTCGATTGGGCAATTTAATCAGATTGGCAAAAAATGTACTAATCTGGATACACCTTAACAGGGGGGATTTTTAGCTAACTTTAGTCTAGTTAAAGTGCCACGAAATGGCCCCATAATCATATCAGCATGTTGCTGGTGGCTTCCAGCGGTGATCTTCCAATGAGACCATCAAGTGAAAAGAATCACGGAAGGTAACAGACAAGAAGAAATAAGACAGAAATAACATACAGTAAACAAGTAGTTAAAAAAGAAAAAAAGTTACACAGCAAGAAAATACAACATAACGACTATTTACAATTAAGATTAATTAATACATAAAACAAGCATCGTGCTCGCAATCGCTGCTTCGATCCGGTCCGACCATACCATGGCTGAGCATTACAGCTGCATATACTACTAGCGCCAACGGTGGCTACACTAACTAAAAAGCAATGACAGATTTAATTTAGTTTTTTGTTGACAGGCGTCGTTCGCGCGCGCCGACCAGCTGGCGCAGCACCTGAACAGCCACCTCGCCAACTACAAGCGGCTGAAGCCTTAAGCCGGGAGTGCAACATATTCACACAATAATGGATTATTATATTATATTAATATAGAGTTTTATTTACAACTGTGTTTCATTACACTCCTTTTGTTGTGTAACAAAGTCATCATGAGAAAAAAAGGCACGGGGGTACCCACATAGTCAGGATGGCCTAGTCGTAACCACATAAATGTCATGGTCTAGCATGAGTTTCGTTCTCGCGCGCGACTCCATACATGAAGAGCGACTTCAAGTATGGCTCGCGCGCGGGAACGCAACTTATGCTAGACCACGATCCCTATGGGTCGAAGTGTATCCGCAAGGGCCCCCGAAAACAATAATAAAAAATCCGGGCAAGTGCGAGTCGTACTCGCGCACGAAGGGTTCCGTACCATAATGCAATAAAAACGGTCACCCATCCAATTTTTAGTATTTGTTGTTATAGCGGCAACAGAAATACATCATCTGTGAAAATTTCAACTGTATAGCTATCACGGTTCATGAGATAGCCTGGTGACAGACAGACGGACAGCGGAGTCTACAAGCGGCTCAATCCTTAAGCCGGGAGTGCAACATATTCACACAATAATTATATTAATACAGAGTTTTAATAATATATAGATAATATAGAATCAAATTCTCTTTTTTAGAGATGCGTACCTCAAAAGGAAAATACTAAACTAGACAAAGAAATCGTTGACCTACACGCAGCGGTCGCAACTTTTTAGCAGCCAAAGGCCACATAGTAGTTAACGAAGTTGACGCGGGCCGCACTTTGTTAATATTTATGAATTTATCAGACATTGTCGTTTGTCAATATTACCACAGAATAAATAATAGTACTAGGTACAGAAGACTTACTCTCTAACAAAACGCGTCTGTGACGATCAGCACAAATATGGCCGCTAGGTGGCTACAGAGCCACTCGCGGCTTATGGCTAGCCACCAAAATTGGTGTGGAACGGATATACTTTTAGCTACCTGTAGCAAAGCGACGAAATCGCGGAGTGAGCCACGCCTGATATTACATACAAAATAGCCAGATGGCTCGCGGGCCGTCTGTTGCCGACCGTCGCACCTACAGGAAAAGTCAAATATGGCGTAGAATCAAAATATTTATACAAACAGCGCCCATACACTCTTCAGTTCCGAGAAACATTCAATGTTTCCAAGAATCATTCAAGAGACCTTCGTTCAACCGTAAATCTATTGCGACAAGTTAGAATTTAGATAAACATGTTTAAGAACCGCTTCTAAACGGATTCTTTGATTATTTAAATAAAAGTAACTTAATAGGGGATATTAGCGGAAGCAGTTATAAAGTTGACCCAAAAATTTTTTATTAAGCTATGAGCTTCATCACATATGTTCCTTGAGTAATTCTAAGCATTTCAAGCCTGGGAGGCAATAAGAAATGTGTGTCTACTCGGATTTGTAATGGATTCAAACTTTCAACCCCTTTTTAACCCTGTTAGGGGATGAATTTTACAAAACGCTGAAATTACTTTTCCTGTCTTTTAATAATATCCCCAAATACAAAGATTCAAGTCCCGCGTTCGAAAATTTTTTTGATATCCATACAAACTTTCAACTCCTTTTTCACCACCTTAGGGGATGAATTTTCAAAAACGCTGAAATTAGTTTTCTTGTATTTTAATAATATATCGTTTTACGAAGTTTCAAATTCCTAGCTTAAAATAAAACTTGAACCCCATACAAACTTTCATCCCCTTTTTAACCCCCTTAGGGGTTGAATTTCTCAAAATCGCTTCTTATCTCTTGTACACTTTATAAATGTAATCTAGTGTGCAAATTTCAACTTTCTATCTTTTGTAGTTTCGGCTCCGCGTAGCAAAAATCTCCAACCAAATTTTTCACCTTTTTACGTTTTTCTTGTAAAATTACTATGAAATTGAAAAAACAAATATCAGCAATGAATTCTACGTCTTTGGTTTATACGAAAATGATACCAAACTTGCCCTAGTACCCACCAGGATCAGAGTAGATTTTTTTTAAAGATGACGGATGGCGGCCGTCTTTGTACCCCACCCTCCCCCCACTTCAGGCTAGAAATGCTTAGAATTACTCAAATATCAGATGTGATGAAGCTCATAGCTTAATAAAAAATTTTTGGGTCATGTATGGCAGCGTTACATAACTGACTCCAGTAATATTACGCGAACGCTGGTGGCCTAGCGGTAAGAGCGTGCGACTTGCATTCCGGAGGTCGCGGGTTCAAATCCCGGCTCGTACCAATGAGTTTTTCGGAACTTATGTACGAAATATCATTTAAATATACCAGTCGCTTTTCGATGAAGGAAAACATCGTGAGGAAACCTGCATACATCTGCGAAGAAATTCAAAGGTGTATGTGAAGTCCCCAATCCGCATTGGGCTAGCGTGGGGACTACAGCCCAAGCCCTCTCGCGCTCGAGAGGAGGCCTGTGCCCAGCAGTGGGACGTATATAGGCTGAGATGATGATTACGCGAAACCCTGCGTAGGGGGCGCCACTATCACAATCCATCACAATCTGGGGGTCTACCGCGAAACGGGAGATTCGACTCCTTAAACTTTTTTTTGACAAGTTTTCACAGATAATAAAATATGATATTGATGCATCAAGGAGGTTTGTTAACAAGGGCCTACCGGGAAATGCGAAAATGCCCGCCTCTTTATCGCTCAAATATGCAAGAGTGATAGAGAGGTTAGATAACAAAATTTAGATTTTCTTGTTTCGCGGATTGTGATGGATAGTGGTAGTGGCGCCCCCTACGCAGAGTTTTGCGTAATATTCCCTATTTATTTATTTATATTTATTGGTTATCTATTGCATGGCATCTTTCTGTATCACTTTAATTACGCCTTAATTGGGTAAAAGGGCAAAATGCCCGCAATCTGCGAACTTCGGTGTTCGCGGTAGGCCGCTCAGAATTTATTTATTACAACCTTTAGTATTGAAAAGTACATAATCTGACGAAAACTCTTTCGTTGCGTTTTTACAATAAAGCGGTATCCAGACGGGATGTTCAAATCGAGCGATTTGATCAGAAATGAAATTAGCGTCAATCTCCAATTTTAGATTTATGGTGATATTAGAGCTTTAGAGCCCTCTAAATTGAAAAAAATGCCCCAGAACGAAAATACTGGGCACTGGCGTCACAAATAGGCGTTTGCGTCCGCACGCCCTGATTCGATTCACACGCGGGCAATTTAATCAGATTGGCGAAAAATTTACTAGTCAGGGGGCCGATTTTTAGGGTTCCGTACCCAAAGGGTAAAACGGGACCCTATTACTAAGACTTCGCTGTCCGTCCGTCCGTCCGTCCGTCCGTCCGTCTGTCACCAGGCTGTATCTCACGAACCGTGATAGCTAGACAGTTGAAATTTTCACAGATTATGTATTTCTGTTGCCGCTATAACAACAAATACTAAAAACAGAATAAAATAAAGATTTAAATGGGGCTCCCATACAACAAACGTGATTTTTGACCAAAGTTAAGCAACGTCGGGCGGGGTCAGTACTTGGATGGGTGACCGTTTTTTATCCTTTTTTTTTTTGTTTTTTTGCATTGTGGTGCGGAACCCTTCGTGCGCGAGTCCGACTCGCACTTGCCCGGTTTTTATTTAATTTCGACCACTCGATTTCGTGTATTTCGTTAAATAATATCTCCACAGTGGTCAATACCAATCGATTCCAAATTTCGATCGCTCGTATTTCAAAAACTAGCATATCGCCGTTTTGCACCGATTTTCGAGTGATGAAATCGAGCGATCGAAATTAAAAAATCGGTCCCCTGATCTTCTTAGTAGTTTGTGCTAGTCAGGATACGCCTTAACCTCTAGCCGCCCAGAGACCTATAAAAAGGTCTCCTGTTCAATTTTAATTAGAACTTTGTGTTGATAGAATAAAATTTTATTTTGCTTGGCAAGATTTGACGTTAGGCGGCTAGAGGTTAAGGTATGCGAGTTCCCTGGCCTTTTGCACCAAGTAACCTCCAGACTACTGCGTAATAGCAAGTATGGTGCATTGACCTTATTTATGCGTGACCAAATGCGCTTGCGCATTGAAAGGGGCCCGCAAAATTGTTTTCACACCACCTATTCAGAAATGAGCTTTTTCTTCCCTGCTAGGAGGGATAAAAGTGGCACTTTGCAATAGCCTATCAGACATAGCAATAAATCGCACGCGATTTTCTATCCTTTGCCGACTAGGTAGGTGCATTCAATCAAAACGGAGGACGCTGGTTCGATTCCAGCTCTGGGCACTGGAGGCCTTGGTTTTTTTTCCTTTGCATATACATTTATTTCGTTACTATTAGAAGTATTTGAACAATTTTTTTTTTCAAATAACAGACGTTTTATTAAAAACCTTTAGAATAAAACAGATTAAACATACAAATTATAAACTAAAATAAACCTAAGAATGAGTAAAACTAACTTAACAAATAAAATATCACAGATTATGTATTTCTGTTGCCGCTATAACAACAAATACTAAAAACAGAATAAAATAAAGATTTAAATGGGGCTCCCATACAACAAACGTGATTTTTGACCAAAGTTAAGCAACGTCGGGCGGGGTCAGTACTTGGATGGGTGACCGTTTTTTATCCTTTTTTTTTTTGTTTTTTTGCATTGTGGTGCGGAACCCTTCGTGCGCGAGTCCGACTCGCACTTGCCCGGTTTTTATTTAATTTCGACCACTCGATTTCGTGTATTTCGTTAAATAATATCTCCACAGTGGTCAATACCAATCGATTCCAAATTTCGATCGCTCGTATTTCAAAAACTAGCATATCGCCGTTTTGCACCGATTTTCGAGTGATGAAATCGAGCGATCGAAATTAAAAAATCGGTCCCCTGATCTTCTTAGTAGTTTGTGCTAGTCAGGATACGCCTTAACCTCTAGCCGCCCAGAGACCTATAAAAAGGTCTCCTGTTCAATTTTAATTAGAACTTTGTGTTGATAGAATAAAATTTTATTTTGCTTGGCAAGATTTGACGTTAGGCGGCTAGAGGTTAAGGTATGCGAGTTCCCTGGCCTTTTGCACCAAGTAACCTCCAGACTACTGCGTAATAGCAAGTATGGTGCATTGACCTTATTTATGCGTGACCAAATGCGCTTGCGCATTGAAAGGGGCCCGCAAAATTGTTTTCACACCACCTATTCAGAAATGAGCTTTTTCTTCCCTGCTAGGAGGGATAAAAGTGGCACTTTGCAATAGCCTATCAGACATAGCAATAAATCGCACGCGATTTTCTATCCTTTGCCGACTAGGTAGGTGCATTCAATCAAAACGGAGGACGCTGGTTCGATTCCAGCTCTGGGCACTGGAGGCCTTGGTTTTTTTTCCTTTGCATATACATTTATTTCGTTACTATTAGAAGTAATATTTGAACAATTTTTTTTTTCAAATAACAGACGTTTTATTAAAAACCTTTAGAATAAAACAGATTAAACATACAAATTATAAACTAAAATAAACCTAAGAATGAGTAAAACTAACTTAACAAATAAAATATTGCCCCCCACTCTGATTGTCTCCCGGACCAAATGTGCCATAAATACTGGCGGCATTACCCCGCTGAATGGCCAGTGATATTTGTTGGACAAGGAAAGAACCAGAGCGAGGGTCGCAGCCCCTATCCCTTAAACGACGCCCTATATCCTTAATAAAGGCTTTGGCCTCGGCACACCAAGGTCCCGCCGTCTCGACGGCAACCGGGACAAAGTACTTCATGATATCAGGGGCCAAATTCGACATGTGCAACTGTCAGATTTCGCATCCACGTCAAATCAACAGTTGATTTTATCGCATACTGATTCCATCAACGGTGGATAATATCATTAGGTACAACCAAAACTCAACTCTAAACTAAGGGTGGTTCGGTTTGGTTTGCTTGTCACCCTAACTGTGGATTGTTAATGTAAAATTTTGACATTGTACGTATTCGAGAACTTATGATTTTTCCCACATCAACGGGAGATCAACACGATACGTCAAACGACGCTTGTCGAATAGGGGTCCTGGAAAACATACAAAAACTCATAAATGCGCGTTTTCCGATAAGGCCTTAGATCGATTTATCGCCCCCGAAAACCCCCATATACATAATTTCATTGAAATCGTTACAGCCGTTTCCGAGATCGCCGAAATATACTTATCCCTTCAAATGGCGCCAGCGAAAATGCGAAAAGCGCCTCAGATTTGCGCAAAAGCACAGAATAATTAATACAGGACTACCGTACAGACAGGAAACTTCCTACAAAAACGAAGTTTGACAGCGGTTCAGGGTCGAATCATGCTGTCCCTTTATAATATATGGCACTATCCTTTTCGGCTATTTAGGGTTGTCAAAAATCAAGTGATTATCTTATCTGTGGTCGTGCACGCAAAAGGAAGTCAAGTGGTGCCAACCGTAATAATTGCTCGGAGCAATGCTGAGCCGAGCGGAGCCGAGTTTGACCGAAGTCAGGAGTTTCGCACCCCTGGCAAAAGCACTTACGTGGCTGGGCCCCGATGGGTGGTCAGTGCAAATTAAGAACATTTTCATATTAGATGTGTGGTATCAAATGAAATTTAATGTACCTATCGACCCAATCTGTCAAGTAAGCAGCCACATGCAGCTAAGTTTTGTAAACATCGCCTAGCGACTGTTATTGATACTCAGTTCCACTTAAAAAGCGTTCCTTATTTATGGTCAAGATGAAATGCCGTTCCACACTAAATTAGATGTTATGCCATAGATTACTTCCCTGTTAGATAGAGCAGGGGGCGGCCAAGTAGCCAACATGCCAGTCGCTTACGCTCTGCATCGAACGAAATCCAACTGTCACTGTTGGGGGTCATCCATTAATTATGTCACACGAATTTCTAGGTTTTTTTAGCCCTCCCCCCCTCCTTGTCACACTTGGTCACATTTGGCAAACCCCTCCCCCCTAGCGTGACGTCACATTTTTTCTACGAAATCGCCAAATCGAATTAAGTAAGTACCTAAGTATTATTAATATTTTATCAAAATATTTTTGACGATATAAATATTAGTAATTTTATAACCTAAAACTGCTTAGGAAAGAAAATTAAACGAATAAAAACGATTATCGTTTTAAAAACTTGTTATTGAAATGTACAGCGAATAAAATAATATAAATAAATTTTCGACTGATGAAGTTAAAGTGACTCCCCCCCCGTTTGTGTCTCCCCCCTCCCCCTTGTCACAACATGTCACATTTTCTTGACCTCCTCCCTCCCCCTAAACGTGTGATGTAATTAATGGATGACCCCTTGCACCCGTGTGGAGACACTGCTCCCTTCGGGCAAACTCGGCACCTTCGGCTCAGCATTGCTCGAGTAATTATTAGGCTTGACACAACTTGACGTCCCTTTCCGTACACGACCACAGATAAGAAGTTACTTGAATTGTGACAACCCTAAATTGCCGAAAGGGGTACTGCCATATATTAGAAAGGGATATCATGATTCGAGCTTGAATCGCTGTCGAACTTCGGTTTTGTAGGAAGTAGAGATGCAACGGATAGTTGTTTGGCCGGATACCGGATACCGGATATTCGGCCTTAACATCGGCCGAATCTTCGGCCAGCGGAACTATACCTACATTTCGGTTTTTCAGGTGCGCATTCTGCAGGTTTGACCTGTTTCCTAGTAAACGTTCGCGCGGACACATTTCTAGGTACGATATGAGTGCGCGTACAAGTCAGTGGAATGATTAAATTGTTTTAAAATAATAAACAAGTATGATTATGACCGTGTATGTTTCTTAAATCCAATTAGTTTACTCCGAAATCAAGCAATGTTACTATCCGGTATCCGGCCGGATAGTAGGTCACTATCCGGTATCCGGCCGGATAGTAGGTCACTATCCGGTATCCGGCCGGATAGTAGGTCACTATCCGGTATCCGGCCGGATAGTAAAATAATGGCCGGATTGGCCGGATACCGGATAGTAACCGGATATCCGGTGCATCTCTAGTAGGAAATGTCCTTTCTGTACGGTCATACTATTATTTATTCTGTGCTTCGTTGTTCGCGGTAGGCCCTCAAATACTACGCAGTTTATTGAATGACGCAGTTGTGAGTAGAGGGTGCGTTTTTGTGCAAGCAGGCCATTGACCGGAAAACGGGGCGCAGGGAACGGAGAGGGTTATGAATGAATGATCTGTATTTGGTACTGCGTATTGCGTAGGGTAACAGCACCAGTGGCCAGCCAGGGACCAGTGGTCAGCCTTTTGAGTCGTTTATTGGTCATAAATATCTGGTATATTCGTTTAAACAAATCGCGATTACTCAAATAGGAGCTTTGATTCCTTATTGGTTAATACGTCACACGACAGGTGCGGTGAGGGAACGGGGGGAAGAAATATACTCGTTCATACAGGTGCTGTTTGTCAAAGAGTGCAAAAGTGTCATGTCCGCCATATTTTTTTCTGCACGTGGTGTTCTCTTAACAGGCAAGAAAAACTATGTTTTAATGTTATAAGTTATTATTTTTGTTAATGATTGGTTTGATTATTAGTTTATCTATTAAATTGGATTATGTTTTGATGAAAATATCAATATTTCACTTATAAATTGAGGGGGCTGGCCACTGGATAACACTTTTTTCCAAAAAATCCAGTGTTCAGCCCCTCACGGCTGACCTTTGGGTTATTCGTTTATTTTATTATTTTCGAGCCAATGCGACCGTTAGGACCGTTAAATTTACATTTTCAAATTTAGTTAGGCATGCCCTAGTCAATTTTAAGTAAAATCCAGTAGTCAGCCGCATTTGAAATTACGTTATAATGCGGCTGACCACTGGAACTTCTTCACTTCACTTCGCGGATCCAATACTCAGCCATTGACTTTGCTTGGTACGTCGCCGTCAAAAATAAGTCCACATTTTTAAACCCTATCTCATTGAAATAAGGTTCAAAACTAATAAAAAAAAATGATATACAAAAAATAATAATGATAATCATATTGTTGGTTATTATATAAATATAAGTGATTTTGATCAAATCATTATGAATATTATAAAGGCTGAGTACTGGGTACACAGAGGCTGCTTACTGGATTTTGGAGGCTGACTACTGGAGAAAAGTGTCACTTTTTGTTTAAACTAAATTAGAGATATTATAAAGAGGATTGTTATTTTTTTAAATATTTTGTTTTAAAATTATGATAAACAATTGATCTAACTATGTCATTTGTTTAATTATCCGAGTAATCCTGTAGAAATGCCGAACGTTCAAACTTAAAAAAGTCGTTATAAGGCTGACTACTGGTGCCTTTACCCTAGTTGTCTAAAGATCGGTTTTCCTATCATAGCGGTGCCGTCGTATAGCGGTTCCGTGGGAATCTGCCAAATCCTACACCGGAACATGCGACACAACTGAAAACCGCCGTGTCGCCGAAATAATTTTTAGCTTGTAAGATTTTTACTATTGTATGTATGTTAGTATGTATGTAAGGTATATCTATGGGCCTTAGTTGCCTGATAATAAATGATATTTTATTTCATTTATAATTTAATTTAATAGCGGCCGTCTTTATACAAAATAATACGGCTAAATATGGATGGTGAAGTATTTTGTGTAAATACAGCAGCTATATGACGGCACCGCTATCCTAGGAAACTAGAGCATTAAGATCGGTCTTCTTAGGATAGCGGTGCCGTCATATAGCCGCCGTCTCCATACTAAATATTGATGTCGCAGTATTTGTATGGAGACGGCCGCTATATGACGGCACCGCTATCCTAGGAAACTAGAGCATTAGTAAGCTCGGTTTTCCTATGATAGAGGTGCCGTCTTTTAGCGGCCGTCCTTATACAAAATAATACGGCTAAATCCATATTTAGCGACATCCATAATTATGTCGTAGTATTTTGTAGCTTACGCTCCAATTTCCTAGGATAGCATCCATATTTAGCCGTATTATTTAGTATGGAGACGGCCGCTATATGACGGCACCGCTATCCTAGGAAAACCGCTCTTTGGGAAACCAGAACTTAAGGGGTCATCCATTAATTACGTCACACGTTTCTTTCACGAAATGAGTCATGTTGTGACAAAGGGGAAGGGGGAGCGTTAGTTACAAACTTTATTGTGACGTCACTTTAGCTTTTTTGGGTACGCTGTATAGAAAAATTACTAGTTTTTAAAATAAAATAGGTATAGTTTTTATTCATGCATTTTTGATTCCTCATCGGTTTTGTATCCTAAGATGTATATTGCTTTTAGTACTTAAAAATATTTTTAGTTCGAATAATATGAAGGTATATACCTAGGTAGGTACCTTAGTTCAAAATTATGCAATGATAGCTTGGACGAATTATTTTATTTAGTACAACAAGGAACTTCATCATTGGCCTTTACATCTTCTTCAGATGTTTATTACAGCAATCAATCAATCAATCAATCAAAATATACTTTATTCATGTAGGCCTAGCAACAAGCTCTTATGAATCGTAATTAATCTTAATAAATTATCAGAGCAATTTATTGATGTTAATATTATTCCATAATAAAATTGGATTATTATACATGTCAAATTTAACACTAAGAATTTCACAAAAGGATCGTCAAACATTTAAAAAAAATTAAAAATTGTATAAAAAAATACTAGTCTAGAATTTCTAGAATAAAATCTAAATGTCAAAAAAAAAGCATCTGCTGTGTATTCCGAGATGAGTCGCATCTTTTCTTGTGACTGAACAAACAAACCTTGTGGCGTAATGTGACGGGCTCTGCACTGCTTCCCTGGGGCCAAATTCGACATGTACAACTGTCAGATTTTGCATCCACGTCAAATCAACAGTTGATTTTATTGCATACTGAGATTTTATTGCATATTGCATTCCATCAACGTTGGATAATATGATTTGGTACAACCAAAACTCAACTCTAAACTAAAGGTGGTTCGGTTTGGTTTGCTTGTCACCCTAACTGTGGATTGTTAATGTCAAATTTTGAAATTGTACGTATTCGAGAACTTATCATTTTTCCCACATCAACGGGAGATCAACACGATACGTCAAACGTCGCTTGTCGAATAGGGGTCCTGCTTCCCAAAAATAAAATTCACCCACATGTCACATGGTTTTGTTTATTTACCTTAAAAATATACCTAATCAGATTCTCGGAATATTTAAATGAGACCACACTAAAAACCTGCTGTACAGTCACCTGCAATAATATGTTACACTTCGAAGGCCGCAAAAATATGTGACACGCTCTTATGGCTTTGCAAACAAGATGTTTTTGTGTCGTGTCAGATATTTTTGCGGCCTTCGTTGTGTAACATATTATTGCAGGTGACTATACCCTCTAAAATACAAATACCTACTGTAGGAATCTGCTCAAAGTCAATGACTGTCTGGCCCGTTAAGGCGCCTCGTAATATATTCGTTTTTGGAGGACCAGTACGGCTACCATCAGTTTGGCATTGACATAAACGCTATCGTGAACGTAATTTACTTTGTATGCATCTCGCTCGTACTGACATTTTAGTGCGAAAGAGATAGTAAATAGTATAGTATATAGCTAGTAAATTACGTTCACGATAGCGTTTATGTCAATGCCAAACTGATGGTAGCCGTACTGGCTGATTTTTGAATTTAGAGCGCTCCATTTCGTCACTCGAAAATCTGTGGAAACCGGCGAATTGATATTTTTGACATACGAGCAATAGAAATTGGGATTCTAGCGGTATTGACCACTCGTTTTCAAAAGGGAATATTTACCTTTAGGTTTTTGTATTTCGTATGATTGTTTATTTTTTCCGTTTTTAATTAATAAATTCGTTTGATAATACTATACAAAAAACGAATGCATGAATAAATTATATTTTGAACTTTCAATTAGGTAATTTTCTCACAGCTGTTTGCAGTATGTTGAATTCGGCGCGCAACGTACGGGCGACGCCAACGGGGTCAACGTACGGTCAAGGTCGTTAAGGGCGACAGTCGCCTTGATTTAAAGCCCGAGTAAGCTTAACGTGTATATAATATAATATACCTACATTATGTAACTGAACGAAAAGCAATTACTCATACCGGTTAATGTTAAGGTCATACTCAGCAACTTTTATTATGGGACTAATGGGACCAACCCCGAAATTGCGAAAAAAAATTGACTCTACCGTAGGAAATTTCAACATCAGACCAGCAAAATTTATGAAACATCCATTGAATAATGTTACGGTTTAGAGTCAATGTTAGTAGGTATGTCATACTTATTTTATGGTATGTCTCACAACAGTTTAAATTCGATGAGACATCCAATTTTTTTCGCATTTTCGGGGTTGGCCCCATAGTAAAAGTTGCTCAGTATGACATAGGGGCTATTCATAAATTACGTCATTTTAAATAGGGGGGGGGGGAGTCTAAACATCGGATGATGGTAGCATGACGTAGGAGGAAACGGGGTAGTTCGAAGCATGATTTTTGGATGATTTTAGGGGGGGGGGGGCAAAAATCTACAAAAATCGATGACGTAATTTATGGACAGCCCCTATGTATGACCTAAACATTATTAACGGGTTTGAGTAATTGCTTTTCGTTCAGTTACATACTGTATACACTTATATCATAGAGAAATAAGTAAGGATAGAGTAGAGTGCTAACTCCATGTATATACATAGCAGTATATTCTTAACAAAACGCGGGTTATCTTCGCAGTCGACATCTAGCGTCAAGTAGTGGACTTATCAGTACTGCTGCTTGACTATAAAAAATAGCTCTTATTTTGTAAATATTATATGGAATCTATTGTAGATAATCTGTGGCATAGAGACCGCTGGAGGCGCCAGATGATTTATGTTGACATCGTCTTAAGAGTTCTAAGAAATGCTTACAAAGGTATTCATTACAATATTACCTACCTATAGGTAGGTGTTAGGTATCCACGGTAGCCATTCCTAGTAGAAATAACCCTTATTATTCATACCTACCTATTATACTTATAGAGTTATACAATACATATTATACATATAATATGACCTAATTTCGTAAAATGATCGGTTTTCCGTGAAGTATTTACCTACACACTGTAACATAACACTTTTAGAATACCTACCTACCTAAATAGTGTATTATTTTAAACTATAAAGAATTAAGTCACTACATAATAGAGCAATTTTTATTTTATCGTCGATTTTTTTTTTAGTTAAATTTGAATGAAATCGTTTTCAATAAGATACGCTGAAACCATGAATCTAGGATATACCTGGATCTGGCATGAGTGGTGGGGGTAACTGACAGAACGGGATAGTCTTATGTATCTTTCAGTAGGAGTAGCAGAGAAAGCGGTAATATTATTGCTTGTCCTTGTCACAGTCTCACTTTTTGTTTGTTCCCCACCTTTTTATTAGTATGGAGAATGGTGGGCAACAAATGAATTCGACCAATCACAGTGTCGCATTTGCGTATGTTTTGTCCCTCACGGAGGCACGCGTATGCCACTTCTATGCGATCCTACCTCCTATGACTGAAACAACCTAATCTCGAGTGCACTACGTTCAACATTTAATCTTATCTCAATATAAATGCGGTTCAAAAAAATAGATCGTGCGTTCATTCACTGTCTGCGTCAGAGCTAGACAACGATTACAATATATCTCGCTCTACTCTTTTGAACTTATTCGCAAAGCATATATAAAGCTGATCAAGCAAATCTTGTCAGTAAAAAAAGGCGCGAAATTCAAATTTTCTATGGGCCGACTGAAGTGTTCGGCGTTCAGGGGTTATAATGATAACACAAGAGTCGAGTAAATACTGAATATATTGGTAGAAAGCGCTGGCCTTAAATACTAAAGTTTTAACAGGTTTAATCGAGTGGAAGTTATGGCAATGGTCATTAACCATTGTATAGCAAATTACAGTAAGTCAAGGTTTATGGCATCGTTAACTTAATGTTCTGTAAAGTAGTATAATACATATATGGGAGATAGGCATCAAGTATCAGCTGCATCAAGCAGCAGTGTATCAGCTGATAGCAGCTGTGTACGATCTGACTACACTACATGACATCCCTTCGCGCCTACATTTTTAAAGTTTGCCGGCTTTTTCTACTGACAAGATCTACTTGACCAGCTTATACATAATTAAATTAAATGACCTCGTTCAATATAAGTTGAATCATAACGTCATCATCATCAGGGGTCATCCATTAATTACATCACACGTTTAGGGGGAGGGAGGGGGTCAACAAAATGTGACATATTGTGACATGGGGGAGGGGGGAGACACAAACTTTGTGACGTCACTTTAACTTCATCAGTTACCGAAAATTTATTTAAATTATTTTATTCGCTGTACATTTAAATAACAAGTTTTTAAAACGATAATAATTCTTATTCGTTTAATTTTCTTTCCTAAGCAGTTTTGGGTTATAAAATTACTAATATTTATATCGTCAAAAATATTTTGATAAAATATTAATAATACTTAGGTACTTACTTAATTCGATTTGGCGATTTCGTAGAAAAAATGTGACGTCACACTAGGGGGGAGGGGGTTTGCCAAATGTAACCAAGTGTGACAAGGACCCCTCCTTGGAGGGGTAAAAAACCTAGAAATTCGTGTGACGTAATTAATGGATGACCCCTCATCATCATTTCAGCCTATATACGCCCCACTGCTGAGCACAGGCCTCCTCTCGTGCACGAGAGGGCTTGGGCTATAGTCCCCACGCTAGCCCAATGCGGATTGGGGACTTCACATACACCTATGAACTTCTTCGCAGATGTATGCAGGTTTCCTCACGATGTTTTCCTTCACCGAAAAGCTAGTGGTAAATATCATAAATGATATTTCGTACATAAGTTCCTAAAAACATTGGTACGAGCCAGGATTTGAACCCGCGACCTCCGGATTGAAAGTCAGACGTCATATCCACTCGGCCACCACTGCTTTCATATCCACAAAGCAGTGGTGGCCGAAACATAACGTAATAACTATAAATAAAACAAAACGTGAGGGATTCAAGGTTGCATAAAATTATACTTTGTTATAATTAATACACGGTGTAACATGAGGAAATCGAATAATTTTAATCACGCATTTCTGAGGCCAAAAGAAGGAAAAAATTTAATATGAGTTTAGGTCAATTTCGTCAAAATTATTTTTTTTGTTTTGTTTTTTTTTTCAATTTTTTGAATGTACCTACATAAAAAATAAATGTTATTGGTAATTGTCACTTAAAATTGATTTTAACATTTTTTTTTCGGAAATCCTACTTTTTGCAAAGTGTTACTTGTCACTTTTTGACATCTATCAATAAGGATACTTAGACGTGAGTATTATATTTTTTGATTTAGACTACGTCCCATTAGTGAGTATTATATTCTTTTTTTTTTAGATATTTAATTCAGGCAACAAGGCCCATATTACAAATACCTTACAGACTAACATATATATGTATTGTATAAACTTAAAACTAAACACTAAGTATTTAGACGACAAACGGCGTGGCTCCGTTGTGCTCCGTGGCTGCTCTTGTGTCGGATTCGGCAGTTTGCCCCGGAACCTCCGAAACACGACACCTTTCCCACCTTTCCTTTCCTTTTCCTTTTTTCTTTCCTTTTTTTCTTTTCTTTGGTCCCATAGCAGCAACATCACCATCAAAAAGGCCGTTTACACTATGTAACAATAAAAACTTGTTTTTTTTTTAATTAATATTATCTCTGGAACTAGGCGAATTTCAAAAAAGTTTATATGACATATTTGTCTCTAAATATGATCTTCGGTTTCCTCATGTTACACCGTGTATATGTAGTAAAAAATGCCAATTTAAAAAAAATGGGCGCTATAAGGTTTGACTTTCCATACAGCATTCGAGTTTTACGCCTTTTTCTACTGGCAAAATGCGTGTGTTTGAATATATTCATCTGAGTTTTTGACTTAAGCGTAATTTAAGAGAACATTAGCGTAAGGTAAACGTACATGTGCTCGACGCGGTCCCAGTACATGTCATCTTAAATTGTCAATAGAGGTGACAGCAAGGTGTCATCTATTGGGCATTAGCATGTCGAGGACTAGTACGTTTACGTTAATACAGTTCCACTCTGTGCTAGAAGTTGACAATTAAACTTAAATGAATAATTAATAAAGTTACTCTATGGTCTGACTAAAAACCGGAATCTCTATTGTTACTTATTATTGTTACTTGTTATTCACTGATTTAAACTTTCACGATTATTTAACATTATGAAACTGCACAACGGGACTTAATCGCGAAAAAACTTAAATACGCGATTAAGTCCCGTTGTGCAGTTTCATTAGTATGACGGATTTGTCACTTCCCTTCGTTGTCATTATTTTAAAAAACCGGATTCTACTGTACTTACATGCACGGTGGCTAAAAAATAAAATAACAGCATTCCCGTTACGAGGGAGGTTTTGGGATTATACTGAGCAACTTTTACTATGGGAATAACCTCGAAATCGCGAAAAAAAAAATTCCCTCCCCTTAGAAAATGGACCAGCCAAAATGTATGAAACAGCCAATTTTTTTCGCGATTTCGGGGTTGGTCCCATAGTAAAAGTTGCTCAGTAGATATAATCCCAAAACCTCCCTGGTAACGGCAATGTAAGTAGTTATCTTTTGGCCACCCTGTATAGATTCCGTAATTACAAACCATGTGGGATGCCCAAATACGAACAAAGAATATTTATGACGTCATTCATGGTCATATTTCTGCTCCCCACGTTCTGTCCAAAGTTAGTGCAAAAGTTTCTTAGAAAGCGCTATTATACCACTGGCTCTTTCTAGCTTTCAAGTTTCAACATGCTTTCAACTGGTCCGCACGTGTTTGTGATGTCACCAGTTATATACCACGCCCACGCTTGCCCCCTTACCTTATTCCTTCATTTGAGTGGATTCAGTTATTCAGATCAGATCAGATGAGTCTGCGTCCGGACACGCGGGAGCACGCCTGCGTCCTCGGAATTAAAAAGTAAAATTAAAAAGTTTCGCCAAAGTTGTAAACACGCAAAGAACTGCAATCAAGATTGAATGTGATTTGGAAATTGGAACGACGCCAAAGCGAATATAATAAAGTGTACCTACTTGGGAAAATTGTGAGTACGGATATTTTCAGATACAAGCGGTCGAACGGTCAAACGATTGAAAAGAAATTTGCAATAAATATATTAAAGAAAAAAGATCGCTTTTGTACAAAAGTCTGAATGGAGTGTTTATCGATAAAGCCATTGGATAAAACGCTCATTTAAAATAAGTAAGCTTGTGTTTATTTATTTTTATTGTTTTATTTTCGTCAAATGTAATATTTAAGGTTTTTTCAGATCGGTAATGAAGTATTTTCTCTCAGTATCTGTATTTTGTACTCACTTATGTATTTAATGTTTATTTATAATTGTTTTATTTATGTTAAGATTAATAAAGATTTATGTTGTTTATTGTAAGTCTATTTATTTATTTTATTAAAAATTATAAGTACCTAAATTACTAGTATTTACATACCTTCCTAACATAGGGGCTCTCTGGGTAGGACCGTGGGCCTAGAATAAAACTTTATGGATTTTACATTGTAAACTTAATGCTATTCAATGCAGAGTTAACGTGTCTGGTATAATATACCTACCTTTTAAAATACATAACCTTGACTTTCCAAAGGGCGTCGGTTTACGCTTATTACAACTTTGTAACGAAAAATAAAGGCCAGTCCAGATGGGATGATCAAATCGACCGATTTGATCACAAAATAAATTGACGTCTAGTGCTATCTTTAGTCTGTATCTTTAGGTATTTAAATAAAAGTAAACAAACAATTTGTAAATTTAGGGGTAGTTATAACATTTATTGGTTAACCAACCAAATACAAAACCACCTGGATCTATCACTGAACGACCTGACTTTAACGTACCTACATTATTTGATCGTGTAATGTTTCCATCTACCCTCAACTGGCTTAAGGAGCCATTTGAGGGTAGATTTTGTTTACTTTTATTTAAATACCTAAAGGTACAGAGTATAGAGCCAGACCGTAAAAAGTCTGCAGCGATTTTGATGGTCCACGCAGTGTAAGTGTCATTTTAAACGTCAAACTTCTATGAAATTATGACGTATAAATAACACTTAGGCTGCGTGGGCTATCAAATCCGCTGCAGACTTTTATTGGTGCGACTATATACGATTATACCTAGTAGACCAAGGGATGAAATGCACTCATTTCTGTCGACGTAGTTTGGTGCTCGACCGCAGTCAGATAATCACCCGAGTTAAACACTCTATTTTTAATTTCGAATATAACGAATTAAGTAAAATACATGTGCAATTAAAAAAACGGCTAGGTATAGTATTTCTTGAGGGGCTCCAATTAACAATTTAGGCCAGCCTTCTGGGCACCTTGCCCGTTGACGGCGATCTGGGGCAAATTTTTTACCTATAGTTTTTGTAAGTTTTATTATGTTTGTTAATTTATTTCTTTGTTTCTATCAATAAAAAATATTTAGGTAAAAATATCGTTATTTATGGAATGGGGAGTAAGTAATTATTCGAATGGAAATTGTACAACAAATCCATTTAAAACCAATATTGTAAATGTTTATCATAAAAAATGTGCTTAGAAAGTACAGTGTTCTAGAGTAGAAACGTATTATTTTCTACACACTTATTAGAACAACAACGACTCGCTTTCAGAGCATGATAAATGAAAAATTTAACCACCAATTGTAGTTTATGGTGATATTTAAGCGCTCCAAATTAAATAAATATACCAGCGTCTCAAACTGGGCCCCATTTCTCGAACGATATTAGTCTAATATTATCAGTGTGTTGTCATGGCAACCCATACAAATTGACATTTCGTGGACTAATAATAATATTAGACTAATATCGTTCAAGAAATGGGCCCCTGGTGTTTTTACGGTCGAAATCGGCGACCCAAATTGACGATGGCATTCACACCACCTGATTTGATCAGACAATTAGATAAATCATCAATTGGCGAAAGATTGTTCCCGTCTGGACTGGCCTTAAATTAAAACGCGCCGGCGGCGCTACAATAACATTTCAAGTATGCAATTATGCATACGAGTTTAATGGTTTCTTTAAACCTCACCGATAATCGCACGCGATTTGAAATACATTGCTGTATCCTCCTAAGGCCCAAGATCCTACCTATAGTACTTATTCAGTTCAATGGAATTTAAACCATATTCGATTGGAACAGAGTTGCTTTTGGTTTGTTTCGTTCAGTTTTTAAACAACGCAAAATCAACTCTATTGCCTACATTGTAGGTTCAAATTTCTGTGGCAAATTTTGTATTTTTCATTTGTATGGGTGGGCCTTAGGAGGGTATTTGAATGATCGATGAAATTCATTGTACCTACTTAACCAGCAATTAGAAGCCTTAACAAGTATCACCACGTTGTATTTCTGGTATCTAATTTGCCTTGGACGCGGACAATGTAGGCAGTAGGTAATTATATCGCTACTTTTTGATAAATAGCCATGTTGATTTATGATTATTGCCATGTTATTATGTTAGTAGTATTACGAAAAGTGTATGTTAATTCGGTTGGGACGAGTGGTCAAATCTTGAGAGCTTTAGCTTCAAATATTAATTTCGTCGAACGCCCACCATACAACAAATTGATGCAAAGCAATTTGACCCATATTGAGTTGTCACTCGTCTGATACTGAGTCTCTACGACCCAAATTGAGTTAGCATCACACGTGTGATGCTAGGGCGCTCCACGGGTTACGCTTTACTTTCAATTATTTTAGTTGCAATTTATTGAATCACTTGATATTGTGACGTGATGTGATGACGGAGAACGAAGGGTATCGTCTTGGGTCGTCCCATTCGTTTTCATTGTTCGTCTACATTCGTCTACATTGAAAGCCACCGACGATTGTGACGAATGTAGAATGGGTGACGAAAGCAGAATAGGACTAATTTAAGAACTTGACGAAAAACGAATGGGACGACCCAAGACGATACCGAACGAAGGTCATAATCGTAAAACAACGCAACCGAATACCTTTATCGCACTAACATGTAAGAAAGTGAGAGAGACAGAAAGCGTTTCGAAAGATGGCAGTAAATTTACTGTGGCTACATAATTTACTTTAACAATTCTTTTTTTTTTATATCACATCGGTGGCAAACAATCATACGGCCCGCCTGATGGTAAGCAGTCACCGTAGCCTATGAACGCCTGCAACTCCAGAGGTGTTTACATGCGCGTTGCCGACCTTTTAAAAACCTGTACACTCCTTTTTTGAAGAACCCCATACTGTAGACCCTCGGGAAAACCTCGGGAGGGAGCTCATTCCACAGCCGGAGCGTCCGCGGGAGGAAATTCCTCTTAAATCGCACAGTCGCAATTCGCCTCTATTTCAAATTCTCTTTGCTTATACAGTATGTATCTGAACAAAAAGCAATTACTCAAACCCGTTAATATTTAGGTCATACTAAGCAACTTTTACTATGGGACCAAACCCGATATCACAAAGAAAATTGACTCCCATAGGAAATTTCAACATAAGACCAGCAAAATGTATGAAACATCCAAGGTTTGATTGGTCCCATAGTAAAAGTTGCTTGGTATGACCTAAACATTAACGGGTTTGAGCAATTGCTTTATTTATTTATTTATAGGTTCACCAACAGTTATTACATTGAAGCTTACATCTATACAATTACAAACAATGACAACATGCTGAATGTATAACTAATTACTGGTAAACACCACATGCAAGTAATTAAAAAAAGCAAAGTCAACAACAGAGCCGGCACATTTGAACACCTTATTATTGTAGAATTGCTTTTCGTTCAGATACATACTGTATATCCCGAAAGCGTGGAAATAAATATGAGTGTAGTGAAACACACAGCTGATAGACGGGGTCACTTTGTTTGACATCATTATTGAAAGTCATAATTATTGAATAATTATTGTCAGATTATCATTAGTCATAATTCTGAAACCGTTAACTTTTCAGGATATTCGTAGGGTTATAGCTATAGATAACCTAGGTTAGGTTTGTTTTATGGCAATCCTGAAAATTACGCGTTTCAACGAAAATGTGGACAAACAAAACATTAGGACTTAAAACTTTATGGGCAATAGAGACCTGATAGACACTTGACATGTATTTTACTACTTAACAGAACATTAATCGGCCATAAACCTTGATTTTATAACAGTAATTTGATATCCAATGTTTTAACGGCCATTGTCATATCTTCTACTTACTCCAGTGAACAATAAATGTAATCTAGATTAACGTATGAGTAATTGTTAGAGATGCAACGGATATAGTTGTTTGGTCGGATACCGGATACCGGATATTCGGCCTGACCACATAATATAATCGAATATCCGGTATCCGGCCGCCGAATATTCGGCCAGCGGAACTATACCTACAATTCGGTTTTACAGGTGCGCATTCTGCAGGTTTGACCTGTTTCCTAGTGAACGTTCGCGGGGACACATTTCTAGGTTCGAAATGAGTGCGCGTGCAAGTCAGGGGAATATTTAAATTGTTTTAAAATAGTAAACAAGTACGATTATGACCGTGTCTGTTTCTTAAGTCCAATTTCTTTACTCCGAAATCAAGCAATGTTACTATCCGGTATCCGGCCGGATTGATCACTTATCCGGTATCCGGCCGGATAGTAAAATAATGGCCAGATAGGCCGGATACCGGATAGTAACCGGATATCCAGTGCATCTCTAATAAGGAGACCTCACGTGTGTTTTTCTACAGTGAACGAAAGTAAGAAAAAATATCTACCACATTTAGCAAATCCTTTTTCCCGGTTTCGATAAACATAAATCTTCACTCCACTTCAAAATAGTGAGTATATTTTAAGAAACTTTGGAGCGCGTGGCCTTGACCGCGCTTGACCCCGAAAAATAAACAATATTTACTATATACATACAATACTACTTGTCTTAAAATTAGGTCGAACGAAAAAAATTCAAAAAATACATGTGTGGGGGAGGGGGGAGCCAAAAACCTCACCAAATATCACCAAGGGGGAGGGAGAGTCACAAAGTAGCCGAAAACACCTCGCGTGATTTGTGCACAGGGGTTATAGGGGTTAGGGGTTAGGGGTGCACTGAAGGCCACTTGCACCATTCCACAAACCCGGGGTTAAGTGGTTAAACCGTTAACCCAGTGTCAAATATACTGGAAACCATGCGAACTACTGGTTTAACCTGATAACCCCGGTTCAGTGGAATGGTGCAAGTGGCCCTGAGTTGTTAACGCCGCAGACTTCATAGGGATGCGTGGTCTTGAGTCACGTCGGCCAGAAGTTCCTGGGGTGTAAGGCACTTGTGACTTGTCCCACCAAGAGCGAGTAAGCGATTAACTATCGGCGATTTTCTCGTCCAAGAAACGAACAAAGGATTAGGATCCCGTGTTAGTAAAAGAGACACATATATTAATAGTTCATCGCTGGCTGTTCACACTGCCGGCGAGAACACTCGCTCTACTAGTTTGTCACCGCGATAAGATAAATCTAGCTCAGCGGTACTCGCTCGGCGATGCTCGCTTCGTAGTTTGAACAAGTCTGCGACGTCTGCGTGTTCGGCTACGCTGCACCGCCCGAGCGAGTGACGCGAGTAATAGCCCGTCGCACTCGAACACTCGCCTATAGCCGAGCGACAAAACTATTAGAGCTAACACTCGCTTCTCGCCGCTCGCTCACTAGTTTCTAGTTTATCTTTCTACTCGCTTATCGCTCATCGTCGGCGGTAGGACAAGTGCCTAAGGGTGTTTGTACTGTCGCTGCAATTAAGATAACGAAGAGTCGATCCGGGGCTCGTGGGAACGGCATAACTGCACTTTTATAGCACACGCAGTGCAAGTGTTATTTTACGCGTCAATTTTTTAAGAAATTATAGCGTATAAATAACACTTGCACTGCGTACTGTATCAAAATCGCTGCAGACTTTTCTTGGTCTAACTTTAACAACTGTGTTGCATTACATACGCCTGTATTTGTGTCAAAGATGGCAATGCATGGTTTATTATAGTGTGTCATGTTTTCTCCCTTTCTTACAAATACATAAGTCAAAATGAGCGATAAGGAGCCTATTTCTCGAACGGTATTAGTCTAATATTATTAGTGTGTTGCCATGGCAACCCATACTATTTCACAGTTCGTGGACTAATAATATTAGTCTAATACCGTTCGGGAAATGGGCCCAAGGACTATAACGATTATTAGCTAATTGAAGTTTGTAGCGCCTTTATGAATTTAGGCCCACTTGCACCATCCCACTAACCCGGGGTTAAGCGGTTTAACCGTCAACCCATTGTCAAATTGTACTGGTAACCATGGTAACTTTAGGTTTAACCGGTTAACCCCGGGTTAGTGGAAGGGTGCAAGTGGGCTTAAGGGGGTTACATTACGTTGAGCCGTGAAAAATTCCAAATTCAAAAATGTATACAGAATAAAGTAGACCTCTCACGCTCTTTTACATATCAAAATTGACAGAGCGAGTTTTACTTTATCATTATGACACCTGGGGCCCGTTTCACTTTTTGACAGCTTTTGTTAGAAAGGGACTTCCACTTGTATTACAAGTTTCAAGCTTTTGAGAAATGGGCCCCTGCAATATTATGATTTATGTTACACAACGAAGGCCGCAAAACTATCTGACACGATCTTATTTGTAGAGCCATAAGAGTCTGTCACATTACATACAGTGTTGCCAACTTGGCATAAATGATGCCAGATCTGGCATATTTTCACTCGCTTTGGCAGGTCAAGATTTTCCATTTAGCATCTGGCATAATTTTTAGCATAATTTAGTCTAAGCCAAGTTTTCACCAACTTGGCAACAACAGTATACGCCTTCGCCTTATCTGGTTCATATTTTCATATGAATTTTGACTTTTGTGGGCGGATGGACATCAACGGACTATATATATGTATACATTTTTTTAAATGGCAACTATAGTTGGTCAAGCAAATCTTGTCAGTTGAAAAAAGCAGCAAATTTAAAAAAAATTAGGCGCGAAGGGTTATCGTAACGTTCCATAGAAAATTAGAATTTTGCGCCTTTTTCTATTGAAAAAGTACGGTGTGTTTTACAGAATATTTTTATTTTTAGACACCACATTATTGTATTATTGTGTTGTATTTTCAAGTGACATTTTAGCATTTTTTTAGCATATTTCAAAATAAATTGGCATAATTCTCATAAGTAATAGTTACTGATTTTTAAAAAGCGTTTTTCAATTAAAAGACATGTCAAGATCGCTTACCTTCTTTCAAGTTCTTTCTAATGCTAAAAAAAACGAACTATAGCGTCTAAGGGCTGAGGGCGTTAAAATCAAAATAACACAAACTAATTATTTAAAAGTGTTTTTCAATAATTTTCAATTAACAGACTTTTTTAATGCTAAAACACGAAGAATAGCCAAGATAAAAATCGTATCAACAAATGCAAAACGAAAATAACCCATAGCCACATCCACATAATAAATAATCCGCTCCGCCAATTTTGACGCTATCATCCATACTGTGGCCCCAAAAATTGAAGGCCCCTTAAACCTTGGCCTTGGCCCGACCGCAGAGAACGTTACGGTTAGAAATCTATAATTATAGGCATAGCTAAAAAAGACCCTCCTCATTTTACGTGTAGGTGTAGGTAATAAAATCGCGACTAAACTTAACTGCTTGAGTGACTTAAGTGATGCTGGAATTCTCCAAAGTCCAACATTCACACATACACACACACATACATCCGACGTTATTTATAAAAACTACATGGCGCCATCCGATCCAATACGTTCCCACTTCCCAAGCTACTACTTGAAATTTGACAGACATATATATTACGGCGGTTGGCAGAAGGATCGGTTATAAGTAGGGATGTACCGACTAGTCGCCGACTAGTCGGGAAAGCCGACTATCCGGCCACATTTGTAGTCGGCGATTAGTCGGCGACTAGTCGGCAAAAATGGCCGATTAGTCGGCACTTTATTAGTGAAAGAATACCATATGTTTTATGTTTATTTTACGAAAATACTTATTCAGGATGCATACGAAAACTTTTGTTCATATAAATAATTGACCGTTTGATCGTTATCGTATGTTAGTGGGCTGGTGTTTTCCTCTACAGGTCGATCTCAACTGATTCTCGTGTAATTTCATGTGCAAGTTCGACAGTTAATTATATTTATTGTTTTTTTTTAACGGTAGAACCATGAGGAACTATTAATGTTATTGCAAAATTTAGAAACTTAGACAGGGCTCGTGAGGGCTAGACGTTGATCGTGAAGACGCTGACCACAGGGGATAGGTTCTTAACTGGCGACTTCATACGGGAAATAGAGACTTTGAAATACCTCCCACAAGCTGTACTGACAGACCGCTCAGGATCGTAAAATAAAAGAACTAAAGACATAAATTGAACGAGAATTCTTGTGATAGGTCTTTGGACCTGTAGAGAACACCTTTTAGCCAAGCTAATATGATAAATAGCGCAAAAAAAGGAGCAAAACTATTGTTTTTCACCTGAACTTATACGAAACTAATGATCTGGCCGACTAGCCGACTAGTCGGCCGACTAATCGGCCATTCGAGCGCCGATTAGTCGGCTAGTCGGCTAGTCGGCCAAATCAATAGTCGGTACATCACTAGTTATAAGTTTTTATGGCAATAGGGTGTTACACCTACTGCATTTAAAATAAATTATTTTACACCATGCATGAAATAAAACACCAGATAATTATTAGAAAATAACAGATATGAGTTATTTTTAAACACAAATTCTCTTTAATAGATCGGATAGAAATATAAAAACCGGGCAAGTGCGAGTCGGACTCGCGCACGAAGGGTTCCGTACCATAATGCAAAAAAACGGAAAAAAATGCAAAAAAAGACGGTCACCCATCCAAGTACTGACCACACCCGACGTTGCTTAACTTAGGTCAAAAATCACGTTTGTTGTATGGGAGCCCCACTTAAATCTTTATTTTATAATGTTTTTAGTATTTGTTGTTATAGCGGCAACAGAAATACATCATCTGTGAAAATTTCAACTGTCTAGCTATCACAGTTCGTGAGATACAGCTTGGTGACAGACGGACGGACGGACGGACGGACGGACGGACAGCGAAGTCTTAGTAATAGGGTCCCGTTTTACCCTTTGGGTACGGAACCCTAAAAAGTAGTAGTTGACCGTGACGTCGCGATGTAAAATGTTTCATATAAATTCCATATTGGCAAATTCTTTTGACAGTTCTAAAAAAAAAAAGTAACTGATTTGACTAGTGGGAAAATATACTCTATTATGTTCGCGACTATTATAATACAGTATATTTATAATTTTCTATTATAATACTTTTAATATTCTATTATAATATTTTTAATATTCTATTATAATACATATTTATAATTTTAATATTACCCGCGCGTCTTAGAACTAGGTTTTTCGCGATTTCAATATTGGTCCCATAGTAAAAGTTGCTCAGTAGAGTCTGTGCGGAAAGAGAAGAGTCGTGGCAGAAACGGGAACTAACATTTTAAATTTTATATGGCAATCCAACCTTTGACACCTGTCTTGTAAAAAGTAAACAAACTTCTGTCATTGTATATTTTTATTAACAAAAACCGCAAGTTTTATGTATAAAATATTTTCAAAACACGATGAAACCGTACATAAAACCACAAGAAAAATTATATTTAACATTGTTCGGTTTTGTCAGCGGGAAAAAAACGGCTAAAAGCCGACTATCGACTTACAAAAAGTCGCGAAACGTGTTTCCGCTATTCGCGGGTATTGATGTTGTATTTAATATTAAATAATTACCTATTTAATAAGCCCCCTAAGTAACTTGTCTCCGGTAAATAATCGGTAAGTATATTCATTCAAAATATATTAATTTTCATAAATATGCAGGTCATCATGATCTTTAAAATAACTGACAAATAGTCTTGATACTTGCCATTTTATGCATATGTAATTTTTTTTTCAGGATTGTGTAAAAGTACCTACGGTATCTCGAATAAAAGGCCGCTAAGTAGGTGATATGCAAGAATTCGTAATCTACGTGCCGGATTCAAGCACATCCAGTTCCTCACATCAGTCCCTGGTTCTTCTGAAGCTAGCTCAAACATAAGTGACATTGAATATTTTAATTAATACGTCGATTACAAAGAATAAAACCTTTTCATAAAAATATTTCTTTATTTGTAAGTTCGTTTACTAGGTTCTGTTAGTTACGAAATTATAAGTATTTCATATTTAGCAGACTTTTCGGCGAAGTAAAATATCGTGAGATGAGAGAACCGGACATATCCCAATAAGGCCTACCTACTTATTATGCACTATTTTTATTCATATTCATATTTATTATTAATAATGTACACATACATTACAAGTCAAGTTTACAATGGGTGAAATATATCCCAGATAGTAAAATTACAGTTCTAATGCCCAATTTCTACCCGATCTACCCGGTTTTGTATTAAAATAACTGTTGGACTGCACAGATTAGGTAGTACATAACTACATAAATGAGACTCTATCTTGTTTGGTACTAAAATTACAGTTGTATTGGGCAGATTCTTAACTAGTTTTAGCAGTTTTGACAATCGCACTGTCACTTTTTAGTATCTGAAACATAAAAACAAAAGTGAGTTTTAAAAAGAAAACTAGTGCCTGCGCTAAATCAGAGAGGATTGATTTGACGAGCCACGACCAGGCTCCGTTTAGTAAGCCATGGTAAAAAACCGGAACAAAAGGGGTACAAGTATCATGACCTTTAGTGTCGTACTATAATCACGTGACCAGTGTTGTCAGCATAGCAAAAACCATAAAATAGCACTGGCGCGCCCTCAAATCCCACGACTCTTCTCTTTCCGCACAGACTCTACCTATGACCTTTACATTCACCCCACATTACATTACCCATACATTAAATTATTGCAGGAGATAAAAAAACAACATATAGGCTATGACGCAATCAGCATAGAGATCAATTTATTATAATTTCTATGTTGAATTTCTTAGTAAAACTAAGTAAGTAAAGATCGGTTTTCCTAGGATAGCGGTGCCGTCATATAGCGGCCGTCTCCATACTAAATAATACGGCTAAATATGGACGTCGTAGTATTTGTATGGAGACGGCCGCTATATGACGGCACCGCTAACCTAGGAAACTAGAGCATAAGCAAGTACAAAGCCACCAGCCTTCTGGGCACCCTACCAGACGGCACAGACTTGGGGCCAATTTTTTATTTGTAGGTTTTTACTTTTTAGGTAGTTTTAGTTTAGTCTGTTTGGTTCTTAGTTTATTTTGTTTTTTACAATTTAATAATTTTATTTTAAAATACATTATATTATGCTCTGGTTTCCTAGGATAGCGGTGCCGTCATATAGCGGCCGTCTGGCCGTCTCCATACAAATACTACGACATCCATATTTAGCCGTATTATTTAGTATGGAGACGGCCGCTATATGACGGCACCGCTATCCTAGGAAAATCGATCTTTAGCTAGTCTGAAAAAGTGACATATACACGCAAGTAAGTACATATGAATAAACATAAGTTAATAGAAGAATGTCAACTAATATTTACAAACTTCAGACAACCACTGGCATTGTGACCATAATTTTAACGATCTAATAATTAAAATTCAATGACGCGGCGGTCAAAATGTTTCATTTTATCGCTGTTTTATATATCATACAACATTAAACTTTATTAGAATGTATTATGGTTTATTTTACACTGTAACCTTTGTCGGCTAAGGCTGACTATAGCGGTCGAGAAATAACCTCTAGCCGCCCAGAGACCTATAAAAAGGTCTCCTGTTCCATTCTAATTTGAACTTTGTGTTGACAAAATAAAATTTCATTTTGCTTGGCAAGGTTTGACGTATGGGCGGCTAGAGGTTAAAACATGAACCAATGTATTCCCGCTGTTATCTTCATATGACCATATCCTGGCCACGTACTCGTCGTATGATTTAATGTGCCTACTTAATTAAAAACCGGCCAAGTGCGAGTCGGACTCGCGCACAAAGGGTTCAGTACCATTACGCAAGAAACAACAAAATCGCGTTTGTTGTATGGGAGCCCCGCTTAAATATTTATTATATTCTGTTATTACAAGCTTTTATTTAGTTTCACCTGACCGTTGTCTGTCTGTCTGTCTGTAATCAAACATTGCAAGTTAAATTTGATCCACTTCCCGGTTTCCGATTGAGAATTTTGCATGCATGTATAAATCGCATGACAATGCAATATTATGGTACCATCGAGCTGATCTGATGATGGAGACAGGAGTTGGCCAAAGGAACTCTGTGATGAAACAACGCAACCTAATTGTGTTAGGGGTTTTTAGAATTGTCTCGATGAGTATTAGTTGTCTGTCGTAAGAAAAGTACAGTCAGCGATAAAAGCTTGTACCAAAAATTAAATTTTTGCCAAAAATTTATTTTTAGTATTAGTTGTTATAGCGGCAACAGAAATACATCATATGTGATTTCAACTGTATAACTATCACGGTTCAGGAGATACAGCCTGGTGACAGACGGACAGCGGAGTCTTAGTAATAGGGTCCCGTTTTTACCCTTTGGGTACGGAACCCTAAAAACGCATGATTCAAATAGGTAATGACATAATAAAAAGCCCACTGATAATGTTATCGCGGGGTCAGCTCAATTTTTATTTTCTCATAAACAAGTTCCACGAAATTGATATCATTTATTTTATAAAGTTTTTAACCACAATGTTTGTTGCGCAATGGGGTTGGCAACTGTCAAAGGTTTGCATAGATGGCGCCATCATAGCTTGCCCCTTTTTCTATGAGATTTGGCTTAAAAAGCTGGCATCCAAGGTTTTAAAAAAACAAAAAATTGACACAATTCTAGGGATTGACAGGGCAAGCTATGAT
This sequence comes from Cydia fagiglandana, assembly GCF_963556715.1. NCBI lineage: Eukaryota > Metazoa > Arthropoda > Insecta > Lepidoptera > Tortricidae > Cydia > Cydia fagiglandana. The sequence continues at coordinate 6,812,998 of NC_085957.1, forward strand.
GGCGCCATCTACTAAAAACTTCGACCGGCCAACCCCACTGCGATTAAGCCAGTGGTTCTTAACCTTTTCAGTCCGGTCACCCCTATGACTAACTAGGGAACCTGATTTTACCCCTCCTCCCAATGGTAATAAAAAATAAAACGTGTACGTTTGTTGTATTGTTATATTAGGTTAGCTTATTACCCCCGTAAAATACCAGGTTTACCCCCACGGGGGTAATTACCCCCAGGTTAAGAACCACTGGATTAAGCTCATTACTTGATCATTTATATTCTTCTGCTTTCATAAGTAATAGCTTTTGAATTTTAAAAAGCGTTTTTCAATTAAAAGACATGTCAAGATCGCTTACCTTCTTGCAAGTTCTTTCTAATGCTAAAAAAAACGAACTATAGACATGCCGAATCTAATGAGCTATCACACGTATTTTTAGGAGTAGTATCTATATTTTTCACCGTTTTCAGGATCTCGAAAAGACTCGCTTTCTTCGGAAATTGAACAAATAAAACAAATTGACGACCGGTCTGGCCTAGTGGGTAGTGACCCTGCCTATGAAGCCGATGGTCCCGGGTTCGAATCCTGGTAAGGGCATTTATTTGTATATTATGATACAGATATTTGTTCCTGAGTCATGGTTGTTTTCTATGTATTTAAGTATTTATATATTAAAAATATCGTTGTCTGAGTACCCACAACACAAGCCTTCTTTAGCTTACCGTGGGGCTTAGTCAATTTGTGTAAAAATGTCCTATAATATTTATTTATTTATTTATTTATTTAAATGCAACTCTATTCAGATTGAAAATGAATGACTGATCCTATACTGCAAAACGTAATTCAAGACCAAAAAAAGTAAAAAATGTTGCCACTTTTTTACTAGCACTTTTTTAAATAGTAGGAGTAAAATTACTACTGAATAAATTATCTTAGCGTGATTATTTATCAAGAGGAATTTACAATTTTACGCTACGTCTTACGTAGGCGAACAACGCGCGAACGCGGCGCGGCGCGGCGCGGCGAAATCAATCCTTTGATGCCCATAGAAGTGTCCTACGTAAGCGATCTCGTTGCGAACGCGGTGCGGCGCGATTTGCACGCGAATGTCAGGCGGCGCGGCGCGGCGCGGCGCGGCGGCGGCCGCTTTCGCCGCGCCGCGTTCGCGCGTTGTTCGCCTACGTAAGACGTAGCGTTAGAAACAAATTATTGCAATGGCAACATTGTCTCTCACTTTTTTTGGTCTTGAATTACGTTTTGCAGTATAGGGTACAGAATAAATAATAGTACTAGGTACAGAAGACTCACTCCCTAACAAAACGCATCTGTTACGATCAGCACAGATATGGCCGCTAGGTGGCGACAGCGCCACGCGCGGCTTATGGCAAACCCCAAAATTGGGGCCTAACGGATGTACTTTTAGCTACCTGTAGCAAAGCGACGAAATCGTGGAGTGAGCCACGCCTGCCTAGGGTCAGGTAGAGTAAATATAAGACACGGGTAAAAATAAGACAAAGTTTTTACTTTTAATGCTCTATACTTATTCTATTTCATTCCTATTCAGTGTGTATCAGGGTATCAGTGTATTTATTGCTTTCATAGGTTATACAGGTCGGTACATTGTATTGGTTCAGCTATGAAACCCTGTAGGGCACTGCAATATAACTTAAATCTAACTTAATAACTATTGCTTAAGGCTATCTCTAATACATTTTTTTTTAAATAACCATACGATCATGCATCATATTATATTCATATATATATATATATATACATCTTTTAAACAGTTACAATTTTTTTTTTTAAGTTGCGATATCTAAACTGAACTACTATATTAAATACTATTACTATAATTAACTATCTAAGAACTCTTGCACTGAGTAAAAACAGCTGTCTAATAAATATTTAGTTATTTTTCTGTTAAATAGAGTATCTTTTTCTTCGTCTCTAATTGTTTTTGGGAGTTTATTGTACACTTTTATACACATTGCATGTGGGCTAGAGGCGTGCATTTTTAGTTTAGATGGCGGCATAGGAATTCTATCTCTAGGGCGTAAGTTAATATTGGTAGGGTTTTTTGCTGCAGGGAAAAACTGATTGTACTTTCTTAAAAATTTACATAGTTCGAATATGTACAAGGATGTCAGAGTCATAATGTTGAGCTTAGGAAAATGTGGCCTGCAACTATCTGGTTGGTTTATATTAACTAAGATCCTTAAACATTTCTTTTGTAATAAAAAGAGATCGTTAACATTTGTACTGTTGCCCCATATTATAATACCATACCGTAGCCACGACTGGGCGAATGCGTGATAGGCACAAAGAGCTGTGTTCAGATCGGTATGCTTTTTTATTTCCATTAGTGCATACGTAAAGCTGGATAGTTTTGAAGCTATTTTTTGTATGTGGAGTTTCCAATTCATATTTGTGTCAATTTCAAGTCCAAGAAGGTTTGATGAGTCTATACATTCCAATGTCTGGTTCTGGTAAGTGAAATTTATATTTAAATTACTTTTTTGATGTGGCTTATAATGCATAATTTTCGTTTTGTCTAAGTTCAATTCAAGGTTGTGAAGATGGAGCCAGTCAACAACATTGGAAAGAGTGTTGTGTAAAATGGAGTTTACGTTGTTATTATTAGTAGAATAAGGGAACACTATAGAAATATCATCAGCGAAAAGGACACAAGTATGATCTAGTATTTTGGGGAGATGGTTTATGTAAATTAAAAATAAGAGGCACCCTAGATTACTTCCCTGTGGTATAGAGCCTGACAAGATTTTCTTTTCTGATTGTACATTTTCTATAACTCTAGTGTGAGGATTGTGGTACTCTACTTGGACTAACTGTGATCGATTTGACAGGTAAGATTGGAACCATTTGTGAGTAATACCTCTCACGCCTATGTTATAGAGCTTGTCCAGTAATATTTTATAAGACACTTTGTCATAGGCTTTGCTCATGTCCAGTAAAATACCAACGGCATATTCCCTGTCATTTATAATATTATGTATTTCTTGAACGTATTTATAAAGAGCTAGAGTCGTTGACCTATTTTTACGAAAGCCGTTCTGATTTTCACACAAAATATTGAATTTCTCACAAAATGCATAGAGCTGGTTAGACATTATTGTTTCTAATATTTTTGCAAATGTGGGCAATAAAGCTATCGGGCGATATTGTGCTGGGTTAGTGGGGTCTCCTTTCTTTAAAATTGGCTTATTCCATTTAAAAAGAAGCCGTGCGTGTAGACTTCTTTTTAAATGAGTACAATGAGTTTTTAAGTGCTTAAAGCTTTGACTTAGTTTTCCCGTGTGTTATATTTACCCCACCAGACCTTACTAATAGGACTGTGAGCCTTACGTGCATACTGTGACACACTATCTCATCTCGACCCCGCTTCAGCTGAGTCGGAACCCTTATCAGAACTCTGACCTCCCACTCCCATTTCAGTCGGCAAAGAGCATAATCAGTCGGTTGAACGCCGCGGGCGCGGGTGCACGTGACACATGACAAGTGACAATCTGCCGTGTTCCGCGTTTTGTCAAGACTAGTGCCGATATACACCGAACATTGTTATCGTGCGTGGGATGTCGTGAAACGCCGTCATTGTCAAAATCCCTGCCATAACCTAAAAGGGGAGAGCATAATTTTAAAAAAGTGACTGTATATACGTTATTCGTTAGCGAGAAAGTATATAACTTTTCTTTTCGTTGGTAATAAAGAATAAGTGAAGAGAGTTTTTCCCGCGTTTTGTAAAACCAAGTGTTGAACTTTGTGCAAGTGATAAAAGTGAATTTGCCAATTTTCTGTGATAGATTAAAAAATAAGCAGTGAAGAAGTAAGTTATTTTTTACAAGAATTTTTACAAGAGTATTTAGAAGTGTCTTAATTAAAATTAATTATAGTAAGTAGTAATTAGATTAACCCTCCAATGAACTTATCTATCACTCACAGGACGAATGAAATTATCGTTTAAAATTTAAACATCGCTATTCTCTACGACTTATATTGTGAATATAATATTTTATATTTGTAAGTACATATTTGCCAACTTACTCTTATTTTAATTGCGTTGACAATCCTTATTGGAGCTATAATTTTATTTCATTTGTATTGTTATTATTTTTATTTTACTTTGACGATCATGATAGAAATTCTTATATTTTTGACATCAATGCAAACTTATTATGCAATTGTCTTTCATGAAATAAATCATCTACCTCATTTAATTTAATACAAGTAAATGTTAGGGATTTCATCTCTACCATTGCCAGTCTGATGTATATTTAAGAGCCAACAGGAGTGGTCATTTTTCCATACAAACGTACTCGACTGTTTCCTCCGTGAGTTTTGATGCTAGAGCAATGTTTTTTCAACACAGATTATTATTGTCAATATCTGTGTCGGACCGTTTTGCTTTTTTGATATTTTTGTTTTTTTAGGCTCTAGAGCCCTTCAAAAACGGCCAAAATGGCCTCATTGACTATGCCGCAATGAGAGGCGTAGTATTCAAAACTGATATCAATTAGCCAAAAAAGCAAAACGGTCCGACACAGACAATTTTATAATCATTTTGATTTCCAAATTTGGTTACGATTGGTTAAGTTTTGGAGGAGGAAAGAATCGAGTACGAAACCTCGATTTTTGAGATTTTTCGCCTTGTCCTTATCGCACTAGTTTTAGGAGCCGCTTCCGTTAGCTAGACGGGTATATTTACCTAAAATATTTAAAACTCAGCTCCTGTTTCGTCTTAAGGATGATTCACGCTTAGGGTTGCCATACGTCCGGATTTGTCCGGACATGTCCGGATTTTTGACCCTTTGTCCGGATTGCGGCCGGACTTGGCATGTGTCCGGATTTTTTGGAATGACCTTATAAAAATAAAATGCGCGCCCGGGGAGGGGGCACCACAGAGAGCAGCGCGCCGCCGGGGCGACGTTCAAGTTACGCCAAATCTCTGCTACAAGAAATGTCCGGATTTTTAGGGTGATGTCCGGATTTTTATCAGGACATTTAATTCTTCCATATGGCAACCCTACTCACGCTAGACCGGGCCGAGGCGTCCGACATGTCATTTTCTATAATGGCTGATCGGTGATGACATGGTGCTTTCAGCAGGTTTCTATTGAAAAGGAAGCGTCAGAAGTAGAGATGCAACGGATAGTTGTTTGGCCGGATATTCGGCCAGCGTAACTATACCTACATTTCGGTTTTTCAGGTGCGCATTCTGCAGGTTTGACCTGTTTCCTAGTGAACGTTCGCGCGGACACATTTCTAGGTTTGAAATGAGTGGCGTGCAAGTCAGTTTAATGTTTATTATTTTAAAATAATAAACAAGTACGATTATGATCAAGATTGTTTCTTAAATCTAATTAGTTTATTCCGAAATCAAGCAATGATACTATCCGGTATTCGGCCGGATAGTAAGTCACTATCCGGTATCCAGCCGGATATTAAAATCATGGCCGGATAGGCCGGATACCGGATAGTAACCGAATATCCGGTGCATCTCTAGTCGGAAGCTCCGGCCCGGTGTAGCGTGAGTCATCCTTTATCCGTCCAAACGCCTTATGCCCACTTGCACCATCCCACTAACCCGGGGTTAAGCGGTTTAACCGTCAACCCGGTGTCAGATTGTACTGGTAACCATGGTAACGCAAGGATTAACCAGTTAACCCCGGGTCAGTGGAATGGTGCAAGTGGGCCTTATTCACAAAAATTTATACATATCTTAGTAAACTAAAATAACAAAAACGTGCCGTTGACATGGATATATATATAGTATAAGTGACCATTCAATGGCCTCTCAACTCGGGTGCGTCATAAAATCATAATAATATTTATGCTCAGGCCTAACAAGTTAATACAACGCCGCCATCAGATATACCTATACATCAAAGCGGCCCAGTCAAATATCTAAAGCCTCCATTGCCAACACTATAAATTGCATGTCCAGATAATTATGAGCACCTTGGCCGCTCCGATGTATCTGATGGCGACTGTACTCTATGGTTACGCAATTGTTTTTACGGCATTCTTAGTCCGATACTCCCGGAGGTCTGCGCCTCGCCGGACATGGCTTGAATGTCGGGAGTCGGGAACACATTTTAAAAATAAGTTACGGCAAATATGTAAGTAACAATTACGAATCTAATACGATCATTTATATTCTTCTGCTTTCATAAGTAATAAGTAGTTTTTGATTTTTAAAAAGCGTTTTTCAATTAAAAGACATGTTAAGATCGCTTACCTTCTTGCAAGTTCTTTCTAATGCTAAAAAAAAAAACGAACTATAGGTCCAGTCACCTGCATTAATATGTTACTCTTCGAAGGCCGCAAAAATATGTGACACGCTCTTATGGCTTGTATATATGTGTTTGATTGGCTTATACATATATATTATCTACATATAAGATTGTCTCAGATATTGTTGCGGTCTTCGTTGTGTAACATATTTATTGCAGGTAATGTTTTATACATAAATGTTTTATTACATTTAAATGAATCAGTTAGTAGTGGAATGAGTCAATAGGCAAGCGTAATATACCTAGCGTAGTAGACGCTTGGGTGACTCATAACTTAATATTATCATAGATCCATACCTAGCAATGTGCATTTTTTCATGAGAGTGCACTTTCATGAGAAAATTCTCATGCACTTAAACATCTTAAAATGTTCCCGTTCAGATTAGTGATTACTTATTACTGAAACTGTACTTACGCAGGATATGTACATAATTTTACACCCTCTTTTTTCCTAAGAGCATTTTTTGTGCTCTATCAGGCGCGGCTTAAACGCACGATTCTTTTTTTAATTTTGCCAAAAAAAGGGTTCCTTTGACAACTGTTTCATTTAATATTTTCGTCACTCATTGGCGTATATTTCAACTGGCATTTTTGAGTTTTTATATGTTTTCCGAGCAAAGCTCGATCTCCTAGATATTAGGTAATCAGACGTACTATTTTACTACTAGAAAATCGCCACGCAACCTATTTACCCCCTGACATAAGTGAAGACAATGAAATAGGTATACTTCTTTACGTCGAATGACCGTACGACAAAACATGCTATTCCCAGAAGAACACCTGGGTCTTATCTCTTATGTTTAACCATAAAGAGTGTAGCGACTCATATTGCACGTGTGCTTTTTTAAGTAGGTCAGGTAAGTTGCCAGTAAAATATCTAGGTACAGTTACGATACATAACACTGTCTATACAAATTAAAACCAAAATATTGGTAGTAGTAGTAAACTCTTTATTGTACAAAAAGACATATTAAAAATAACATACAATTAGCAAGAAGTACAAAGGCGAACTTATCCCTTTGAGGGATCTCTTCCAGTTAACCTTTGAGTAGATGAGAGGAGAGAGTGAAAAGAGGGTGACAAATGCAGCAAAATGTACAACAAGGTACCAGAAAGATAAAGGATATAAATACATACAAAATTTATAGGATAAACATACATATATTACACAAAAAGGAATGGGGAAAATACACTAAAAATTGGAAAGAATTAGAACGATATAAAGCAACTATACAATAGAAATATAGACAAATTAATCAGTCAGATCAGATAACCATAGCTTCTTTAACCTCTCCTTGAACGACGCAACCGATTGTGCCCGCCTGAGCGACACAGGCAGCTCATTATTAATATTACTTTTATTATTAATATTACTTTGCTAATCCGCGAAAAGATAACATGCTATAGAGGCAATCAGTGCTATTTAACCCGTTATACTTACTTGCGTATTTTTTACATATATATGCAATTAACGTTCCCACCCTCCCACCGCAAAAATAAATACGCAAATGAATATAACAAACCACCACTAAAAGAACAATACTCGACACGTGTTTCGCCTCTCAGGAGATGTTGTTTGTTGGATTGGATTAGCAAAGTAATATTTTGGTTTTAATTAATATGGATTTCCACAAAGTAACGCCTGATTCTATTCACTACTGTATATACAGTCAACGGTAAGAATATGGGTGTACAAATCATTTCAAAAATATGTCCCATAACTCTTCATCATCATCATCATCATTTCAGCCTATATACGTCCCACTGCTGAGCACAGGCCTCCTCTCATGCGCGAGAGGGCTTGGGTTGGGCTATAGTCCCCACGCTAGCCCAATGCGGATTGGGGACTTCACATACACCTTTGAATTTCTTCGCAGATGTATGCAGGTTTCCTCACGATGTTTTCCTTCACCGAAAAGCTAGTGGTAAATATCAAATGATATTTCGTACATAAGTTCCGAAAAACTCATTGGTACGAGCCAGGATTTGAACCCGCGACCTCCGGAATCAGTCAGTGAATTAAGAACTATGGGACATATTTTTGAGTAAGTTGTCTACACCCATATTCTTACCGTTGACTGTACATACATCTTATAAAACATGCCCGCCGCGTCTGTCTGTTCGTATGTTTGCGATAAACTCAAAAACGACTGAACGGATGTTCATGCGATTTCCATCTATCTATAGAATGATTCTTGAGGAAGGTTTAGGTAATATGTTTAAGTTTACCCGTGCCGAAGCCGTGACGAGTCGCTTGAAGAAACTTGACATGAACTTAATATTTAGTTATCATTGCCAGAAAAATATACAGGGTGCTTCCTGTACCAGGAGCAATAAATTAAACTAAAGGCTGTACTCCTCAAACTGACCAACATTTGTTCAGCAACTTTTAAAAATTATTAATCCTTTAGACTTCCTCTTTTTCATACAAAATAAATATTATCTTCAATGGACGCCATCGCCACGCCATATCATTGTGATTGACGTTGCTTGTCACGCCTTAAACAAAACAAAATTCGCAATACATTGCGTCTTAGAATAAACTTTAAAATGTATTAAAAATCAAACCGCAAGTTATTATTAAAAGACGCTGAACAAATGTTGGTCAGTTTGAGGAGTACAGCCTACAGTTTAATTTTTTGCTCATATTACAGGCCACACCCGGTATAAGTAACATTACGATACACTGTTTGACATTATCTTAATTCTCTTTACAGATCTGACTGCTGGAAAGGATCGAGATTTTTGAAGCTGAAACACATTCTACTTATTTAAAAAGGTATGTTGTAAAGTCGCCTGCAATAATATATTAGTATTACCCTTCGAAGGCCGCATAAATATCTGACACGCTGTTATGGCTTATGGCTCTACAAATAAGATCATGTCAGATATTATTGCGGCCTTCGTTGTGTAACAACAAAATTGATTGAAAATTGTGTTTCAAACATAATAGTAGTTTATGTGAGTGCTACACAATGAAAGGCATTAAAACACGAATGTGGGTTTATGAAACGAGCTGAAAGCGAGTAGGGTTGCCATATAGAAGAATTAAATGTCCTGATAAAAATCCTGACATCACCCTAAAAATCCGGACATTTCTTGTAACAGAGATTTGGCGTAGCTTGAACGACGCCCTGGCCGTGTACCGTATCGTTGAAAGAAATATTATTGTTTTCGTTGATTACTTACTAATACTTTTATGTATTCTTTCATTCAAGAAAACTGTGTTAACTTTGTATTAAATATATCACGTAAACATTTTTATTATAAGGTTATTCCTAAAAATCCGGACACTTGCCAAGTCCGGTCGCAATCCGGATTGCTCTTGGTCCGGACAAAGGGTCTAAAATCCTGACATGTCCGGACAAATCCTGACGTATGGAAACCCTAAAAGCGAGAGATGCTGAAAACATCGGCCGAGTGTTTTGGGCTTGTGCACAAATCACACGAGGTTCGATAAGGGGTCACGAAAAAATCACGACAGATCACGTTGGGGGAGGGGGGGTATAAGGAGACCTCACGTGTATTTTTCTACAGTGAACGAAACTAAGAAAAAATACCTACCACATGAACTTTTTCTCGGTTTCGTTAAACATCTTCACTCCGCACATCAAAATAGCGAGTCTATTTTACGAAATTTTGGAGCGCGTAGCCTTGACCGGTCGAATAGAAAAAAATCATAAAATACACGTGAGGTTATGTGGGGGAGGGGGAGTAGCCAAAACCTCACGATATGTGACCAAGGGGGAGGGGGGTCAAAAGTAGCCGGAAACACTTCGCGTGATTTGTGCACTGTATTTGTACTGTGTTGTATATAATGTCATAAAATATTAAACCAATTTTTTAACAAACAGATAATATAAAATTTGTAGTAGGTATCGCTCGTAGACGCATCACATTTATTTTCGCAATTTTTACTAAGATAAGTGTGGAACGATTTTAATAGCACACGCAGTACTTAAAAGTGTTATTGACGTATAAATAACACTTGCAAGGGCCCCTATTCGACAAGCGACGTTTGACGTATCGTGTTGATCTCCCGTTGATGTGGGAAAAATGATAAGTTCTCGAATACGTACAATGTCAAAATTTGACATTAACAATTAGTGTCCGACCGAAACATGTTTTTTTGCCGCACACAAGTACCATTTCGTACCGAAACCGAACCGAACCGAAACCGAAACCGAATGTTCGGCTTAGGCGCTAGTTTCGGCCGAAACCGAAACCGAAACTTTTGTAGACTTGTTAAAATCGTTGGAAAAATGTCATAAAACCCCTTTTATATATGGGACTGTCAACACCCAATATCCTTGAAATTGATGTTACTTAAGCAGTTTTTTAAGAAAATTACTAGAGTTAGACCAAGATAATTCTGCAACGATTTTGATAACACACGCAGATAAAATAACACTTGCTATTTTAAACGTCAAAACTTCTATGAAATTATGACGTATAAATAACATTTGCACTAGTTGCACTGCGTATGATATCAAAATCATTGCAGAATTTTCTTGGTCTAACTCTATTCATTCACCAGTCAAGTTAACATGTAGATACAGGGTCAATCAAAAAACCAACCAATAACGCGAGCGCGAAATTTTTTGTTGACAATATCGCAAGGCCTGGTACCAATCTTCACCTGGGCCTGAAAGTCCGAAGTGCCCCAGTGAGGCGAACTTTCATGCGAAGTCAAAGCCGTGCTTCAGGCTACAGGATAAGTAGTTGAGCACAGACTCCAAGCAATGTCCATTGTATTAAAAAGCGAGACCGCAGGCCGAGCATGGCGTAGCGAGGCCAAAGGCTAAGGTCGGACACTATTATTTAGGGTGACAAGCAAACCAAACCGAACCACCCTTAGTTTAGAGTTGAGTTTTGGTTGTACCAAATGATATTATCCACCGTTGATGGAATCAACACTCAGTATGCAATAAAATCAACTGTTGATTTGACGTGGATGCGAAATCTGACAGTTGTACATGTCGAATTTGGCCTAAGATCGATTAATATCTTCCAAAAAAATGCATGTAGTTAATTATAAATTACGAATAGGTATTTCTGACAGTTTCATGTATACCTGACTATTGTTATTTGTGTCTCCCACGCTACAGGACATCACAAAAACCGGGCAAGTGCGAGTCGGACTCGCGCACGAAGGGTTCCGTACCATAATGCAAAAAAAAAACAAATAAAAGCAAAAAAGAAAACGGTCACCCATCCAAGTACTGACCCCTCCCGACGTTGCTTAACTTTGGTCAAAAATCACGTTTGTTGTATGGGAGCCCCATTTAAATCTTTATTTTATTCTGTTTTTAGTATTTGTTGTTATAGCGGCAACAGAAATACATCATCTGTGAAAATTTCAACTGTCTAGCTATCACGGTTCGTGAGATACAGCCTGGTGACAGACAGACGGACGGACGGACGGACGGACGGACGGACGGACGGACAGCGAAGTCTTAGTAATAGGGTTTTACCCTTTGGGTACGGAACCCTAAAAATAGTCAAAGTCCCATTATACTCGTACACGTAAGGACGCATTTTTTGCGCCGTCAATAGCTGAAAATTTATAGCATTTCGTGATGGGAAAAAATGTTAAGCATCTGACTGTTTCACTGTACTCAAGATTGCTAAGAGCTAATAAATTATAAGTTAACGGCTCATAACAAAATAAAGTCTGAACGAAACTAAAACGAAACGTATTACATATTTTCGAAATATTCTCCTTTAATATTGATTTGATACACAAACGCCAACGTTTGTTAAAATTACAGATTATACTTAGTAGTAGTAGTAGTAGTGATCACTTCATTGTACGTTACAACAGGTTTGCATAAATAAATAAATTTGCATTAGTTATTTACAAATTCGAATCGTGTGGCGATAAATTAAAAGTTAAAACACGACCGATGGGAGTGTTTTAAATCGACACGAGTTGCGAATTACTTATTCGCACGAGCCCCGATGCACATGTTTTCGTCTAGTGAGACCATTTTTTGAGGTTCTCGCGTTTGTTCAAAAATATTTTTTTTTTGTTTAAAAATTACTAATATTTAATGCTTATACTAATGTAATTTAATTTTATATGGTAATACTCTGCAATAACTAAATCCACATACAAGAAATACCGTTTGTACTGAAAGAAAAAAAAATATTATTTTTAATTTTTTTATTGACGGGTAGGATTACAATACAACATATGTGAAAAGGGCTATTACTAGGGAAAGCAATAGGGCTCTGCCAATGTACTGACAATTTTGTTTCGAGCCCATGCATGCAGCAGTGCTGTAGGAGAGGACAATATGATTTGGACAACGTTTTTGAAAAGTCCTTTTTTTTCAGCAATAAAAGTCTTCTTCTTCTACCTAGCGTTATCCCGGCCTTTGCCAGGGTCCGCTTTCCTACTTGCTTTCCTCCACTTTGCGCGATCCTGGGCGTCGTCTCGTGTGAGCCCGTTCACGCTCATATCTGCTTTCACGACATCGAGCCATCGCTTTTTTGGTCTGCCGCGGGGTCCGGGGCCGTCAAGGGCTAGGTTAAGGCATATGTTTCCTACGTAGTCAGCTGGCCTGCGGCAAACGTGGCCGAACCACCGGAGGCGACATTCTTGGAGCTTCTCCGCTACGTCACGGACTGCGAGGCTGCCACGGATGTACTCGTTACGGATGCGGTTAGCGCGCGTAACGCCGCACATCCATCGCAGCATCTTCATCTCAGTAACGCGAAGCTCCTGAACATGCCTTCCAAGAACCGGCCACGTCAGCAATAAAAGTCTCATGCAATTTTATTATACGATCAAAATAAACTACATTAAACATTGCTATTATGGTTCCCATTACTGGGTCATTTTTATGTTCATGTGTAAAATTTATTAAAATAAACAAAATTGTTGCGTGGAACTAGACGAAATAATTTGCATCGGGGCTCGTAACGTTTTACAGTACATATACAGTACAGCCCTTTAAACGTTTGACATACGCAGCACGAAAAGTGCTATTTTACGCACTAGTGCGAGAAAATAGGACCATATATACTGTAAAATTATTTTCCATCGTATTTTCGCGTAAACGTACGAACGTGTCTGTTTCAGTCAGTCGCGGTACAAAAGTACTGAGGTTGGCTGGCGATACAAACGTTTCCGAGAAAAAACGATGGAACACATTTAGGTATGCACTACATCTGTAAACAATATGTCAACAATTTTTGAGGGTTCCGTACCTCAAAAGGAAAAAACAGAACCCTTATAGGATCACTCGTGCGTCTGTCTGTCCGTCTGTCATAGCCTATTTTCTCGGAAACCACTGGACCAATTAATTTGAAATTTGGTAGCAAGGTATAAGTAAATTAGTGACACAAAGACGGACATGTAACGTAAACAATTGAATTTTAAACATGGGGCCATTTTTGAGGGGTAAATGATCTCCGAAACGACTGGGTAAATAAATATACAAAACTTTACCTTAACTTTAACTTACCTTTGAAAATAAATATACAAAATATTTCTTTACATATAGATGACAGGAAAACCTATTATAGTTCGTTTTTTAGCATTAGAAAGAACTTGAAAGAAGGTAAGAGATCTTGACACGTCTTTTAATTGAAAAATGGTTTTAAAAAATCAGTAACTATTACTTATGAAAGCAGAATAATATAAATGATCGTATTAGATTCATAATTGTTACATATTTGCCGTAACTTATTTTAAAAATCTGTTTTCAATTAAAATATACATCAAGATTGTTTACCTTATTTCTAATGCTAAAAAAACGAACTATAGAAATGTGCAGTCAAGCGTGCGTCGGACTTAACCACAGAATAAATAATACTACTAGGTACAGAAGACTCACTCTCTAACAAAACGCGTCTGTCACGATCAGCACAGATATGGCCGCTAGGTGGCGATAGCGCCACGCGCGGCTTATGGCAAACCCCAAAATTGGGGTGGAACGGATATTTGTTTAGCTACCTGTAGCAAAGCGACGAAATCGCGGAGTGAGCCACGCCTGACTTAACGTACGGAACCCTTGAAACGCGAGTCCGACTCGCACTCGGCCGGTTTTTTGGCTGTAAAAGGGAACAAAGGACCTACCCCTATACCTACTGAGACTGCAAAGAAGCTAATAAATTATAATTTAACGACTCACCACTAAACAAGTCTGACCCCAATTTGTATCTAGGGTTGCCAGATGGTCGGGATTTGGCGGGATTCTCCCGATTTTTAGCATGTGTTCCCGATTCCCGACAAAGTGTAAACTGTCCCGAAAAACAGCTTCACGTTATAAAACAATAATTTCAAGATCCGAACTGTCGTCGAGCGAGCGAGCTGACGTAGTGCCAATAATGTAAAATATCGTTGTTTTTAATACAATTGCTTTAATATGAATGTATTTTTTTTCTCGAAAAATTGATACTAGTATTGTTTCCCGATAATAGCGCCTTTCGATCTGGCAGCCCTATTTGTATCGCTACAGAATTTTGAAACCGGTTGTAATATCGCGCATGGTAGAATGCTAGAGCCTCTGACGTCTAAATTAGAGATGCACCGGATATCCGGTTACTATCCGGTATCCGGTCTATCCGGCCATTATTTTACTATCCGGCCGGATACCGGATAAAGACGTACTATCCGGCCGGATACCGGATAGTAAAAATGCTTGATTTTGGAGTAAACAAATTGTATTTAAGAAACAGCACGGTCATAATCGTACTGGATTATTATTTTAAAACAATTTAAACATTCCACTGACTTGCACGCGCACCGCGCACTCATTTCGAACCTAGAAATGTGTCCGCGCGAACGTTCACTAGGAAACAGGTAAAAC
The DNA here is from genome assembly GCF_963556715.1 of Cydia fagiglandana. Taxonomy (NCBI): domain Eukaryota; kingdom Metazoa; phylum Arthropoda; class Insecta; order Lepidoptera; family Tortricidae; genus Cydia; species Cydia fagiglandana. The sequence continues at coordinate 6,828,116 of NC_085957.1, forward strand.
CTGCGGAATGCGCACCTGAAAACCGAAATGTAGGTATAATTCCGCTGGCCGAATATTCGGCACCGGATACCGGATATTCGGCCGATGGTCAGGCCGAATATCCGGTATCCGGTATCCGGCCAAACAACTATCCGTTGCATCTCTAGTCTAAATATTGTAATACCTTTAAACAAGCAAATCTTGTTTATTTATAGGTACATATTATGCATCTCGGAAACGGCTCTAACGATTTCGATGAAATTTGCTATATGGGGGTTTTCGGGGGCGATAAATCGATCTAGCTGGGTCTTATCTCTGGAAAATAAATAAATAAATATCATAGGACATTTTATACACAAATTGACTAAGGCCCACGGTAAGCTCAAGAAGGCTTGTGTTGTGGGTACTCAGGCAACGATATGATATATAAATACTTATTACTTAAATACATAGAAAACAACCATGACTCAGGAACAAATATTTGTATCATCATACAAAAACGCGCATTTTTGAGTTTTACAAGAAGTACCAGTTATTATAAATACAATACTATTTCTCTTAAAATTGTATATATATAGTACTCGTGAGGTATTTTTCTTAATTTCGTTCACTGTAGAAAAATACACGTGAGGTCTACTTATACCCCTTTTCATGAACCCCCCTCCCCTATCGAACCTCACCTGATTTGTGCACAAGCCCATACTTTGTCGTTGCCTCACAGGTTGTTCATGCCGAAAATTCTTGCAGATCATTAAAAAATAAGTTTGTGGCAAAAAAATCATTTTTGGTACAAGCTTTTATCGCCGACTGTACTTTTTTTTCCACAGGCAACTTATACTCATCGAGACAATTGTAAGAACCCCAAACACAATTAGGTTTCGTTGTTTTATCACAGAGTTGTTATGACCACCTCCGATCTCCATCATCAGATCAGCTCGATGACATCATAATATTGCATTGTCACCCGACTTACATATGTATGCAAAATTTCAGCTCAATCGGAAACCGGGAAGTGGATCAAATTTAACTTGCAAGATTTGATTACACACAGACAGACAACGGTCAGGTGCAACTAAATAAAAGCTTGTAAAAAAACACTCTGTATAGGCGTAGGATTAGCTTAGACGAACTCTATAGTTCGTTTTTTTAGCATTAGAAATAAGGTAACCAATCTTGACGTGTCTTTTAATTGAAATACACATTTTAAAAATAAGTTACGGCAAATATGTAACAATTATGTATCTAATACGATCATTTATATTCTTCTGCTTTCATAAGTAATAGTTACTGATTTTTAAAAAGCGTTTTTCAATTAAAAGACATGTCAAGATCGCTTACCTTCTTTCAAGTTCTTTCTAATGCTAAATAAACGAACTTTAGTCACCAACCACTGTCTTTTTCCAGGAAAGCGCCACGATGGTCACGGCAGAAGACGACGACGACAGTGAGAACGATTGTCTATACATAGACGAGAGTCCAACTGCCAACCAACGTACCACAAGCCAGCCACGGGACACCAGCACCAACACCAGCACTAGCGAACTGACAAACCCAGAAGTCCCAATCGACTACTTGCCCCTTCTGAGGAATGTGGAGATCTTAAAAAACATTCCATTCATTCCAGATGTTTCGAAAAAGCCACCAAAACGAGCAACCGCTAAAATCGCTTGCAAAGACTTCTCTAGAAAGCCTTTTGGTACAAATGAGATGTTAAATTCTGCTTTGTACCATCATCTGACTACAGATACAATGCCTCCTAATCAGCAAAGGGGTACCTCAAATGGTTTAACATCTGGCAATCAGAATCTCAAAAATTTATTAGACGCACCAAGCAGACCGCTAACTAATCCTTATGCATCTTTACCAGGAGTGCTTTTCCAAACCGAAACTCTTATGGCACCCCAAGCCCAAAATGATCCTAGAACTCATATGAATGAGTCAACTCAACCTAATATGAATAGGGATGCCCAAAATTATCCCAAAACTCAAACTAATACGAATGGATATATCCAAAATGATACTATAACTCAATTTAATACGAATGTGTATGTACAAAATGATCCTAGAAGTCAACCCAATGCTAATGTCCAAAGTGATCCTAGAAACCAACCAAACATGAATGTGTTTGCCCAAAATGGCCATCAAATGGATGGAAACCAGATGCCAACCGCACAACCCTCACCGAACGTACCAAATAAGACGAGTGTGATCGTCCCCCATCCAGGAAATTCTGCAGGAGCCATGACCTACAGACACACAAATGACCAGAGACCAGCCAACTTGCCAATAACAATTAATGGTTATCAAGTCCAGAATGGTTCTGCTCCAGCGAACCAAGAAGGGCAAATAAGAGCCTACAAACACGCTGAATCGCGCATGGAATTCTATGGACAAACAACGATGAATCAAGGAGTAGGGCCTTACAGAACTTGTAAGCTGACATGTCCGTGCAGAAAATTGGGAGTAAAGTCACATTCCCCTTTAAATCCGTCGCCTGACAGAGTTGCAGTGAGCATGCCTACTTTAAATCATCAAGGAATTAATCCTACTTTCAATAACTATTCCACTAACCAAGGTGCACCGATATTGAATCCAGGATATGAGTTAATGAGTTCATCAAGCACTCAGCACCAATCAATGAATCCAATTCTCTATTCTCATGTCACTTGCCAGGGAGTACCAGCTTTGAATACTGGACATGAATTGAGGATTCCTTCACCAAACCCTCAACATCAATCAAGGAATACTTTAAATTCACAACCAAATTCAATAGATCTGTCTTTCCACGAACATCGAATGAATTTTTCTATGACTTCTCATCATCAGTCAATGACTTCCCAAACTTTAATGAGTTCTCAGCCCGCTATTGGCATGGCAGGAGACCCTATTAACATGTCTCCTTTAACTCTTCAACATCAAAGAATGAATCCTTCTTTGAATCATCTGGCTCAGACAGACAGTTCCAGGTTACCCTGCTACTCCTGTGTTATGGGCAAGCCATGTACCAATAATACAGCGCCATCGTACCTTCAATCAGCAGTTCCACTGACAAACTCTCAAACGGTTCCTTGGAATGGCAATAGGCAGAACAATAACAGAAACGATTCTATACAGCCATATCCTGGATATAATAGTGAGCAGATTAGCACGGCGGACTATTTAGCTGCATTGAGATTACAGGAATGTAAGGATGCAACTAGGGATATACTGGGCCCACCTGTCCCTGTGAACAAGAAACCAAGAGGCCCTCCGAAACAAAGAGCTAAACCCGTAAAAAAAACAAAGAACTCTAACGCTAGTTTAGCAGCAAACTGTAATGAACCAATGAACAATGGTGCCTCTACCTCTACCCTGCCCAGCTGCAGCCCTGCTCAATCCTATCCTTTACCAAACTGGGCGGCTTTCGGAACTCAAAACGCTGCTCCCCAAAAACCAACCCCAACTATAAAAGCAAAAGTATCAAATATTAAAAAAACTCAAAATAACAATATTGAGATACAACAAATTGACTTAACGACGGATGTTACCCAGAAATCAAATACGAACATGATACAGAAAATAATGCAAGCTCCGTTAAGTATAGAGACTTATAAGCAAATATTTAATGAAAGAAAAGACACGACACAAACTAATGTAACAACAGCAGCTCATAATATGAACGCAATCAGCCTAATACAAGATTCTTCCAACGCAGAAGGCCAATCAAAACCTATGACCATGAATGTCAATAACAATGGAACACCTACTCATTTGATTGAAGCTTCCACTCAACAAGATACATCCAGCAATGATGACAATGATGTTAATCAATCGCAAATAAACACAGAGCAACCATGGATAGATATAAAAAGCAATGGGGCTCCGATTCCACTGATTATGGATCAGCAAGACGAGAGCATGGAAAACAATGTTGAGACAACGATACAACCTAGCGTAATACAAACAACAACGAAGACAGTTACAAAAAATTTGCAGAGTGAAACCTTTCTACAACAACCAAGTGACAACATAGACATTGAGACTGCAATGGCTTTGTTACATGCGGATACTGATGAAGCTCCTACTAATTCCACACAAAATTCTAAATCACTAGCTAAATCAACTAATGATTATGAGCTTGTGTCTACGACTTCTGTCACAATGGAAACAACATCACATAATATAGAGAGCAATGATATTATAATGAGAACTGACACATCCAATTCGGAAGTACATACTAACCGAGAAGTCAATATCAACCAAATAATAGAAAACACAGTAACAGTTTCAATTGTGAAGAAAATTATCACTAATCCTAACATTTCGTTGCCCAAAACAGAAACCCTCTTAGACATCTTAAACAAGGTGCATTGCGCAAAGGAAGCTAGTATAGAGGAAAATATGGTACAAACAAGAACAGAAGATGAAAACAAAATTAAAACTAAAGCTGTAGACGATGGCTTCACAAAAGGGATTGATGAGGATGATGACCAAACAAAAGATGTGCCTGATAGTAAAGACGATGACAGATTAATAATGGCACGACAAAATTTAGCACGATGGTCTGCGTTAGTGCATGATAACAAAAAAAAACGTGCTGACTATAATATTAAAACAAAAACTGACAATACATACCATATCGAAGTAATAACTGGCCCTCATGGAGAATATATAGCACAGGTTAAGATACCATCATCTGATGGTTCTCCCGTTCAACAGGAAGAATTTAATATCAATTTCCCTAGCGGCAAAACGACACAAATTAAAAGTGCCGATAGTAGCGTTAACAATATATTGCCTAAATTAGAAATAAAAATAGAAAATCACCAAGATAAAAATGAAGTTGCTGAGTCACAAGAAACTAAAAATACAAAGAATGAGTCACAAGAAATGCAAAATATAAAGAGTCAGTCACAAGGGATTAAAAATATAAAGAATGAGTCACAAGAAATTCGAAATATAAAGAGTGAGTCACAAGGAATTAAAAATATAAAGAATGAGTCACAAGAAATTAAAAATATAAATAATGAGGAATCAGAGCCGGCCATAGATGAGATTATATTTTTCAAATTTCAGATAAATTTCTTTAGACTTGTGCAAGAACGGCTAAGTGAAAACAATCAGGAAGTGTATGCCCAAAAGCTTCATAATGCCATTCATGACCTAATAATTTTAAGTGACTATGAGGATTCCACGGCCGATTTAAAGTATGAGTGTCATGAATGCCATAATGTTACTATTTATTCACCCCGCCAATTTTATTATAATGCAATAAATTATCTAAAAAGCTTGCTCAATAGTGCATACAATTGTCAACTTTGTCTTACATTCAGAAAAAAATACATTGACATTTTAATAAGATACGTCAAGCGAGAAACATCAGGCGCTAATCTAAACATTTCTAGTAAACAAATCGCTGAGAATACGGATATTAACGACCAGAAACCCGACATAAAAACAGATTTGATTAACAAGCGCCAAACTCATTCTAAACCTGAACTCATTGATGATGAAAGCGATAGCACTAACAAAAAGCAGAAGGATTGTAATGTTAAAGAACAAGGGGTTGTAATAATAGCTGACGCGCCAACAAGTTCTAAACATGTTGAAATAAACGATCAAAAGAAGCATAATAATATAAATACGCCAGTCAACCAAAACCAAACTAGCCTTGTGGTGAAATTGCCACGACACATGTTAAAAGAATCAACTGTAGAGGCGCTTATACAATGTAAAAAATCTAAGTCTAATGATAATAAATCAGACACAGGTAAGAATTTAAACATGGTTTTACATGATAACTATGGTAAAGGCAATAACAATTCAAGCGATCCTAGAGTAAAACCAACCAAAGAAACTGTAACTACTACCGCCCCAGTTCATGGCAACAAAAATATAAGAACTTCTCTAGCCAACGACAACAACAAAGAAGATCACTATTCAAAGAGAAAAACTATTAATACGAATAAACAAAAAAACACGAATACGAAGAACTTTTCCACTAATATCCAAGATAACAATAATCAAGAACGGTGCGCCAACAAAAGAAAAAGCAGTAGTGCTGAAAACGCGTCCAGTTCGAACCTTGACCCACAAAATATAAATTCAAATCCTCCATCAAATAATAATGACGCCAACCTAGAAAGTCACTCTAAAAAGAACAAAAGCATTAGTGATGAAACAAACCCAGAACTACAAAAAATAATTCCAGCTGTTGTGGACGATAGTGACACAAACCATAAAAGACAATTCAAAAAGCGGAAAAGCACTGAAATCGCACCCTCAACAATCCCAGGTACTAACAATACATCCGATGACATCGACGATCAGAACAAAAACCAAGACCAGCACTCGAAGAGAAAGAAAAGTATTTGCACTAAAACTGCAACAATTACAAGCCGAAGTGCACAGCATTCTAAGACTACATCGGATAATAATGATGATAATGATAGGAACCATGAGAGGTCTTCAAAAAAACGAAAAAGTACTAGTGGTGGAGTTGCACCCACTAAAAATCGAAATAGAAACACCAATGTATCAGAAAACAACGACAAGAACCACGAAGCGCACTCAAAAAGAAGAAAAAGTATCAGTGCTGAATCTGAAATCAGAGCAAACCAAAATGACTGCCACAACAACTGTAAGAACAAGGAAAAAGATCGTGAAGCAAGGAAAAATATCTGTGGCCAGTTAAGTACCCCAGAAGACAAAGAAAACTATGACAAAGACACTGCAACCAAAAACAACGAAGAACATGCAACAAGGCAACCTAATGCAGTCAAAAATAATAGTGATGAAACTGCCACCAGTAAAAATGAGGAGTCGCAGAAGAGAAAATCAATTACAGCGTCTAATAACGACAGTAACAACAGCAAAGAACCATGCAACCCAGCAATAAAATACGCTGCAAATAATAAAAAGGACAATAACGAAGTAAGGAAAAGCACTGATTCTGAAAATACTACTATCAAAGATACAGGTCGACTCAAGAATCAGACTACAACAGGGAGTAATGTTACAAGTACAGAAACTACAACTAATAATCATACTGAAAACCAACAATCTATAATACTAAAAATCTTTAGAGATCATGTAGAGAGTATAACAAGGAAAAACAACAATGAAAAAGGGAATAACAGTGTTACAGACGATGAAAAAGCGTCTGACAAATCTGCCGAAAAATTAAACACCAAAAAAAAAGATGACTTACCTAGAGTGGTAATTCCTGGTAAAAAGGAGAATAAAGCTAAAGATGAGAGAAAAGTTAAAAAGTGTATTGCAAAAATAAATGACACATACATTTGCAACTATTGTAAATTTAGGTGTGGAAATTTTACAGCTTGTGAAAACCATTTAACTAACGATCACAAAATAGTAAATATTGATTCAAATGACTATGTTATTTGGACCAAATGTCCATATTGTACTAAGGATATGATAGCAAAACATTACAATAAGCATCTAAAAGATCGCCACCCAGGCGAGCATTCACGAGTAATTAATAAGTAAGTAAGAAAAAACAACTTGTAACAGGTATTTAGTAAATATGTACGTTATTTATAAAACTTTACAAGCCTCTTTCTTATGTCAAAATGATAGATAAAGACACACAAGCAATTATTTTTCACCATTCATGAAATAAAGCACCAGAGAAAAGTAGACAGCAGTTATTTTTAGACACAATTTCTATTTTTAAACCCGTATAAAAGTATAAAGAGTAGGTAATTTGATTGTGACGTCACATGCTAGTGTTTCATATAAATTCCATAGTAGTAAAAACGTTTTGACAGTTCGAAAAATGAAACTGATTTGACTAGTAGTTAAATAACCTATTGAGACTTGTAGTGCGTTTATGAATAATGTCATTAGAGTACTTAAAAGTTATTCGCTTTTTTAAATTTAGACATTATTATGTATAAAGAATTAGGTACTTTTGTATTCGTATAATTAATATGTACTTTTTAAATATGGTCACATACCTACCTCGTAAAACGTTGAGTTTTCTTTACTATACTTACTGTTTGTTTGTGTTTGTTTTGTTTTTTTAACTTTGAGTTTTGTTTTTACTGTTTTTTAAGGCTAATTTTAACGTAATTATAGCGGTTAAAATTAATGAAGTTATGATAAAAATTCATCGAGTTTTTAACCGGTTCTTCTCACTATAGTCTATTTCATAAAGATCTTCAAAGAATATTAACAAAAAAAGTCAGTCACGTGACAGTCATTCGGCCAATAAAGGACCATGGGCAACTTTGTACAAAAACCAACAGAAATGTGAGTTAGGTCATTATATAGGTCTTTCTATGTCCTTCATTTCGTTCTATGGGCACCAAGCGGAATTCCATTGCAGAACTGAGATATTGGCATTTGAGTCAAAATGTCCTCACCCTTATGACTTAGGCCAACCATTCTCAAAGTGTGTTCCGCGGAACCCTAGAGTTCCGCAAAGCCTCTGTTGGGGTTCCGCGAAAATATACTTGTAATAATAAGAAAAAAACCAGCTCTTCTATTGGTATATCTGGTCCACAGCGATGAACGAAAATTTTTAATTTGGGGTTCCGTCAAATATTTCGCTTGCCGAAAGGGTTCCGTCACCAAAAAAGTTTGAGAACCGCTGACTTAGGCAATAGGGTCCAAGTAAATTAATTGCTGCAGAGTAGAAATTCGCGTACCGTTGCTGCATTCGCCCGGCTGTGGACTCTATTGCCTTAGTAATAAGAGTGACGACGTTTTGACTAAAATACCAATATCTCAGTTCTGCAATGGAATTCCGCTTTGGTGTCCATAGAACGAAATGAAGTTCGTAAAAATAGCTATCTAATGAACCCTGTTGGTTTTTGGACCATTTTGACGCATATTGGTATCTATGGAATTATGTCATTGGTCGAACGACCGAGTGCCATTGGTTTTTGTTTTAGGTCAATGTGGTGAAGACCGTCTATCCGGTAAGACCGTCTACAAGCTCTTTTGTCTCTTCTAACAAGCGAAGTACCTACGTATACATATGGGATATCGGTACGGGAATCGCACGTCGCCCCGATGTTTGAGCGAGACAACGGTATATGCGCGTATTATAGCGAAATCGCGCTCGCACGTCGGACCGACGTGCGAATGGGACCAAGTGTGCCATGCTCCTACGAGAGTTTCCCCAACCAATTTTTTTATGACGTTCTTCACCACATAGACTAACTTTTTTATTACATTTTGGAATAGACTATGGAAATATGTTAAGTGGTTTACTGCCCCATAGTTATTAAGGGGTTAATACATTTATCCGGTCGCTAGACGCTTTCTGCTGAGAGGGACAGAGAAAGCTATATGTTATATCTCTGTCGCTCTTAGCAGCGAAAGTATCGGGAGACCCGATAGATGATGTAGTAGTAGTAGTAGTAGTAGTAGTAGTAGTAGTAGTAGTAGTAGTAGTAGTAGGTAGTAGTAAACTCTTTATTGTACAAAAAGACATTAAAAATAACATACAATTAGTAAGAAGTACAAAGCCGAACTTATCCCTAACCTCTTTTTTTAATGTAACAACTTTTTTTTGGTGATCGAAGACCTAACAGCTTTTACCGCAATACAGCGAGTAAATGCTGTCAGCATCCTCGGCACCATACTAAGGGGTTAAATTTATTAGATGTATTTTAGTTTTAATTAGTATTAGTTTTTAGTTTTATAATTAAGTTAGCTCGTCATTTTATGGGTCACGTCATTTAAGTTGATTTTTGTAATTTTTCAATCAGTCTAAAAATAAATAAAAAGGTAAAATGTTTTTTAAGTAATTAAGAACCAAGTTTAAGCTTACTTATTAAATATGTCATTGAGTTTCTTTGTCACGTTCTTCTCTACGGAAATATAAACTATACATTAATTAATTTTAATGTAAAAGTTATTAGGCTTAAACAGTGGCGTAGCTAGGGGGGGGGGGGCGGTCCCGCTTGCCGCTTTCGGCCCGCTGCGCTAAACAAAGTGGCCGCTTTCTGGCTCCGCCGAACAGAAAGATGGACCAAGAAAAGTCTGCAGCGTTTTTGATAGCCCACGCAGTGCAAGTGTTATTTATTTGTTTATCAAATCAAATCAAAGCATTTATTTTCAGGCTACTGAGGCCCATAGATACATACCTTACAAATTAACATATATATACAATAATAAAAATCTTAAATACTAAAAAAATATTTTCGTGACGCAGTTTTCTGTTGCGTCACTTGCTCTGGTGTAGGATTCGGTAGGTTCCCACGGAACCGCCGAAATATCACACCCTTCGGCCAGAAGTATTTATTAGAGATGCAACGGATAGTAGTTTGGCCGGATACCGGATATTCGGCCTCTCCATCGGCCGAATATCCGGTATCCGGCCGCCGAATATTCGGCCAGCGGAACTATACCTACATTTTGATTTTTCAGGTGCGCATTCTGCAGGTTTAACCTGTTTCCTAGCGAATGTTCGCGCGGACTCATTTCTAGGTTCGAAATGAGTGCGCGTGCAAGTCAGTGGAATGATTAGGTATATTGTTCTAAAATACTAAACAAGTACGATTATGACGGTGTCTGTTTCTTAAATCCAATTTGTTTACTCCGAAATCAAGCAATTTACTATCCGGTATCCGGCCGGATAGTAGGTTACTATCCGGTATCCGGCCGGATAGTAAAATAATGGCCGGATAGGCCGGATACCGGATAGTAACCGAATATTCGGTGCATCTCTAGTATTTATACTTTATAATTGCATAGAAGTTGACGTTTAAAATGACACTTGCACTGCGTGGGCTATCAAAATCGCTGCAGACTTTTCTTGGTGTACCTCTAGTATACACGGGGTCCCTTTGTTTCCCGTATTGTTTGTCATAGTATCATTAGTCATAAAACTGAAACCGTTTGCTTTTCAGGATTTTCTTTATCCTATAGATACGAGTAGGTAGGTTAAGTTTATTGCAGTCGGAATTATGGAGCATTCCATGAAATTGTCTACCATTTGACCCGTACAAACGCGATTTTCTGAAGATTTGCAAGTACAAGAGTTTCCTTTTCTATGACAAATGGTCAAAATTATGCGCAGAAAAATAATTGGCTACTTTAAATGCCGAAAAAAAAGTCGCAACACAGGAAATACAATGCGTTTGTACGGGACAGCCCGTGGAATGCTCCTTATGCTGAGGCGAGCCCATTTTCGTAGTAAACTTTAACGCTTACCAATTTTATTAATATCTGTAGTTTTTATTACTTTTACTTTTGTATGTAATCTTAGCTTTTAGTTTACCACGAATAAAATGCTTGATTCTTGATTCTTGAATTGGCTGCATGGACCTTAGGGTCCTTAGGTTAGTTCAGGTTAAGATAGTCAAACAGGGGGCCGATTTTTGAAATTCGATCGCTCGATTTTGTCACTCGAAAATGGGTAAAATGCTAATTTTTGAAATACGGACTATCGAAATTTGGAATCTATTGGTATTGACCACTCGATTTCAATTCTATTAGTATAATTTAAATGCCTAGCAGTGGAGATATTATTTAACGAAATACACGAAATTTGAGTGGTCGAATTTCAAAAATCGGTACACTGGTGAGTTTGTTCCGGCGTTTCTTCTCACCAGCTATAGTTTTGGAAGCGCTAGTAGGGACGGACATGTACAAAAAACATACACAGATGCAGGGAACTGTACTATTCAGGGGTTATATTACATTTACTTTTGGGTCAAAAAGATCACTGTGTTACGTTCTTTCCTGTGGACATACACAAAGTTAAGGGCTATAAAGATTAATTTTCTTATTGAACCCTTATCCACGTAAAAAGGTCCTCCTTTTATTTACAGAACTATGATAAAATCATTACTTACATGCCCACAAGCTGTTAACTATTGCCCACAGGAGAGAAAACTAGCGTGTTCGCGCGAACTGTACATTTTTCTCCCCTAACGTAACACACAACACAGTGTAACAACGTAACACAGTGATCTGTTTGACCCTTTTACGTAAGACACTTGCAGAGAGAAAGGTATACCGGGTGTGGCCTGTAACACGAGCAAATAATTAAAACATCGATTGTACTCCTCAAACGATGATACTATTGTTCAACAACTTTTAAAAATTTTGAAGTGTTTAGAGTCCCTATTTTTCATACAAAATAAATATTTTTCTCTGGATGGTTGCCATCTTCAATGGATGATGCCATATCATTGTGATTGACTTAGTTGCTTGTCACGCCTTAAACATAACAAATTACGCAATACATTGCGTCTTAGAAAAAATTTAAATGTATTAAAAATCAAACCACAAGTTATTTTTAAAAGTTGCTGAACTAATGTTGGACAGTATGAATACAGACTACAGTTAATTTTTTTGGTCGTATTACAGGCCACAGACTTATGTTACGTATGTTATGCCCTTGTCGCTCTTAAATATAGCGCTTATTACATCTAGAGGTACGGTACGGTTGCCAACCACTTTTGCAAGAAGACCGGTCAACCTCCCTACTATAAGGCCTGAGTTACACTTGTAAGTTTTACTTACGTAAGTAGGGACACGGCTATACTACAGAATGAGAGATGAATATCGTTATCTCATTCTAACAAATAGCTTTGTCCCTACTTACGTAAGTAAAACTTACAAGTGTAACTCAGGCCTAAGTGTCCGGAGAGAGTGTAGATGTAATAAACCCTTATCACAGAATAAATAATAGTACTACCGTACAGAAAGGAAGCTTCCTACAAAACCGAAGTTTGACAGCGGTTCAGGGTCGTATCATGCTGTCCCTTTCTAATACATGGCACTATCCCTTTCGGCCAATTAGGGTTGTCAAAATTCAAGTGATTATCTTATCTGTGGTCGTGCACGCAAAAGGAAGTCAAGTGGTGCCAACCCTAATAATTGCTCGGAGCAATGCTGAGCCGAGCGGAGCCGAGTTTGGCCGAAGTCAGGAGCTTCGCACCCCTGCCCTTATGTAAATCTAATATACTTAAATGACAGTTCGATTGGTCAATCTGCTATCCAATCTTTCTATTGTACCAATTTTTATCCAATTCTGTACTTAAATAAATGCCAGATTCAGACACGAAATGTCATTTTAGTATCTAGGATAGATACTTAGGGCATACTGAAAATTCCTGGGACTAGCCACTTAGAAAAAGTAAGTCATCTTATTGATCAGAATCCAGAAACTTTCAGTACCTATGGCCCACGTATTATTACAAGGTTTAATATGTTCAATAAAGAAATATACAATGTATAAAACCATCCATTGAACTGTTTTAATAAAATATGAATAAAATTTATTGGTTTATTTATTACAATTATTTCTTAAAGCCCGCTCCACACACGTGCGCGAATCGCAGCGCGAAGCCGCGAACTGATAAATCCGCTACTTGACGCTAGATTTCGACTACGAAAATAACTCTCGTTTTGGCACAGAATAAATAATAGTACTAGGTACAGAAGACTCAGTCTCTAACAAAGCGCGTCTGTCACGATCAGCACAGATATGGCCGCTAGGTGGCGACAGCGCCACGTGCGGCTTATGGCTAGCCACCAAAATTGGTGAAGAACGGATGTACTTTTAGCTACTTGTAGCAAAGCGACGAAATCGCGGAGTGAGCCACGCCTGGTAGCAGTAGTAGTATCAGTACTGATAAACTCCGCTAGATGTCGACTGCGAAAATAACTCTCGTTTATCTCTTTCCTTGCTTATATTTCTCTATGCCTTAAATTGTCAGACTGATATATCAGGAACTCAAAACAGAAGACTGGGGCCTGTGCCCCCCCCCCCCCCCTAAATAATAAAGTTATAGAATTTACAATTAAAGCAATATTTTTTAAATAAAAGCGGGTTTTAAATAAATAAAAAATCTTTGCTGTACAAAAAATATTTTCTTTTATTATTACATAAACCTAATTATTGTACTTATATTTTAGCTTGTAACAATGATTGCTATAAATATTAAATCATAAAATATTTATTAAAATAATTAAGGCCAAATTATACCTGATATTGGCCCGGCCGTCAGGTAAAGGTCTAACTAATATTGGGTTAATGAAGGCCAATCTAAGGGATGCAGTTATACGCTATACTCTGTATCTTTAAGTAAACAAATTTATAAATTTTCGGGTAGTTATAACATTTATTGGCTAACCGACCAAATACAAAACCGCCTGGAAAAGTCACTGAGCGACCTGACTTTAACCTACAGTATTTGATCGTGTAATGTTTTCAACTACCCTCAACTGGCTTAAGGAGCTATTTGAGGGTAGATTTTGTTTACTTTTATTTAAATATCTAAAGATACAGAGTATAGAGGAAGCAAGCAATGGGTACAATTGTATTACTAACAGAAATGCGTGGCTACGTTACGTTCGCTCCCACATCCCAGTCTGCCCGCCGCGTTACCTGCAAACAAAACAACACACAAGAATTATTTATCACGACTTAAGAGCCAACAGGAGTGGTCATTTCATTTCATTTCAGTCCATACAAACGTACTCGACTGTTTCCTCCGTGTGTTTTGATGCTAGAGCAATGATTTCTTCAACACAGATTAACATTGTCAATATTTGTATCGGACCGTTTTGCTTTTATTGATATTTTTGTTTTATAAGGTGCTAGAGCCCTTAAAAATGGCCAAAATGGCCTCATTGACTATGCTGCAATGAGAGCCGTAGTATTCAAATCTGATATTAATCAGCCAAAAAAGCAAAACGGTCCGACACAGATAATTTCATAATCATTTAGATTTCCAAATTTGGTTACGATTGGTTAAGTTTTGGAGGAGGAAAGAGTCGAGTACGAAACCACGATTATTGAGATTTTTACGCAGGATACTTCGCCTTGTCCTTATCACACTAGTTTCAGGAGCCGCTTCCGTTAGCGAGACGGGTATATTTACCTAAAATATTAGAAACTCAGCTCCTGTTTCGTCTTAAATGATGGCTTCCATGTGGGACTATTTCGCCAGTATCAAGGTATTAGGAGCTAAATACGGCGACTAAAATTGTACGGTTAGTACGAGACAGTGTACGGTGATTTTATTAGCCCCCCCCCCCCCCCCCACATCTGGCGTCTTTCGAGCGTCGGCGTCTACAATTCTATGGCCGACGTCGACGCAACTGCGCAGCGACGTCATTTTCCATAGCGCTGGACCGACGCCGACAGACGCCGACGCTCGAAAGACGCCAGATGTGGGGGGGGGGGGCCTTAGCTCTTGTAAATCAATAGCTGGACTTAACAAGTACCACGTGGACTACCGGCCGTTGACTCCAAAATGGTGGTTAAATGCATTTCAAGATTAATTCTCCATTCACTGCACACTACCACATTATACTGCAAAACGTAATTCAAGACCAAGAGAGAAAAGTAAGACAATGTTGCCATTGCAATAATTTGTTTGTAAAATAGTAAATTCCTTTTGATAAATAATCACGTTAAGATAATTTATTCATTAGTAATTTTACTCCTACTATTTATTTTAAAATAGAAATTGTGTCTAAAAATAACTGCTGACCACGTTTCTCTATTAATCTTCTGGTGCTTTATTTCACGCATGGTGTAAAATAATTTATTTTAAATACAGTCAAATACCCTGTGGTCCAAGTGGCACTAAGTTATTTAGATTAATTATGAATCACACTACTAGGGAGGTCCACACGTGTAAGGTGTCAAATGATTGTTTACATGATACTCAATATGGTAGGTATCCTGTTGCATCCCATTGTCCCTTATATGGTACTACATTCCAATGTCTATATATGTAAGGTCTCTGGTTAGGGTCTCTATTGTTTCCCAAATAGTTTTAAGTCATAATGTATTGTTTGTCCGAATTTTCGTTAGTCATAATTGGTTTTTCTCAGAAACGCGTAACTTTTCAGGATTGCCATAAAATAAACCTAACCTATCTATAGAATAACCTTAGGAAAATCCTGAAAAGTTAACGGTTTCAGTTTTATGACTAACGAAAATTCGGACAAACAATACATTATGACTTAAAACTTTATGGGAAACAAAGGGACCCCCTCTGGTTATGTTTATTATTCTCTTTATTTATTCCAACTCAGGCTAGGTGATGTATGATATGAATATAAAATAAATGTAAAATATAAAAACACTTACAAAACAATAAAAAAAATACATATAAACACACTATAAAAAACCTAACCTAGGGCAGGCGTGGCTCACTCCGCGATTTCGTCGCTTTGCTACAGGTAGCTAAAAGCACATCCGTTCCACACCAAATTTGGTGGCTAGCCATAAGCCGCGCGTGGCGCTGTCGCCACCTAGCGGCCATATCTGTCCTAATCGTAACGCAAAAGAGTGAGTCTTCTGTACCTATTACTATTATTTATTCTGTGGGATAACTAACCTTGCTCTTGAGGTGCACGAGTTTATTGTGGTTATATAAGGCCGCCTCGTAGGAGAATGTGGACGAGCAGAGACCACAATGGAAGGGCCGCTCCCCGGTGTGACTCCGCATGTGGCCTTCTAGAGTCTTCTTCGTCTAAAAACAAATCATATTTCGAGTTCCTGTAATTGGCTCTATATATCTATTTAAGATTCCATTGTCATTTAGTTTGCTGTTGGATCTCCTTATGTAAATAAATAAATAAATAAATTTCTTAAAAACCGGACATGTGCGAGTCGGACTCGCCCACTGAGGGTTCCGTACTTTTTAGTACACATCATCTGTGAAAATTTCAACTGTCTAGCTATCACGGTTCATGAGGTAGAGCCTGGTGACAGACAGACAGACAGTGGAGTCTCAGTAACAGGGTCCCGTTTTTTACCCTTTGGGTACGGAACCCAAAAAATGTAGGTATGATGTATGTGATGATGTGATCAAAATTTTTTTTTGTTAAATAATACAATTTAAATGTCAGAAATTTCATTTATTGAAATTCTATAGAGTAAAAATAACTCGCATACTACACTACATGACAGTCATATTGTCATTTATACTTAGTAATAAGTTTTTATTAATATTTGTTTACAAATACCTTTAAACGCGCAATTCTTGTTTATTTATTTACATTAAAAAAAAATTCTATCAAAATTATTTATTCAATCAAGAGTAAGTTACAGATAACATTATAGTATTTAGTACCTCTTTTTAAGTAAATTGTTACCTGTGATAAGAGGTACTGCTCTTCTCGTATTTTAACTCTTAATTTTATAAAAATTTAATCTAATGAAATATAAACTATAAATGAAATATAAACTAATGAAATACAAACTATAACAAGAACGCATTCTTATGAAATAATATTATGTATATGTACATATATTTTGGGGATCTCGGAAGCGGCTCTAAGGATTTCGATGAAATTTGCCATATGGGGGTTTTTGGGGGCGATAAATTGATCTATCTAGGTCTTATCTCTGGGAAAACGCGTATTTTTGAGTTTTTATATATTTTCCGAGCAAAACTCGGTCTCCCAGATATTTTGTTTACATATAGGATACTATAGGTCTATTAGCAACGTGCATGAACTATAGGGGGCAGCACAGGAGCCGTCAGATTGTCGGCGGGAGGCGTAAATGTAAAGTTTATGCTTCCGATGTAGCCCACAAGATGGCAGAACCTACTATGCACAAGAAAACGTACGAGAACGGTAGATGGCAGCACTTGCTTTGGCAATGTACACGTTTATGTTTCCTATTCAAGCCACAAGATGGCAGACCCTTTAACACGCATTACTAGAAAGATGTTGCTCTATTTATACCATAGAGAAAAATAGTAATACAAGAGTGCTCACTCCATACATCAGTTTTGGTCCCAGTAATATTAGTATTTCCATAGTAACTTTCATAGTCGACATCTAGCATCGAGTAGCGGAATTATCAGCACTTTAAGTAGCAGTAGTAGTACTGTCAAGTGACAAGAGATGTAGCACCGACCGGGAAGTCTTATGTTGTTGAGATTAGAATTTCCGCAGCACCGTTAGAGCACTCTTGTCTTACTTACTCTATGATTTATACTTATCTGTTTAATGAGGCTGTGTCATTCCTAATAAAAATAAAAATAAATGGTCATCGTACCGTGTAAGCCTTGCCACAGGTGTCGCAGACGTGGTTGCGCACGAAGCGCAGGTTGCGGTGCACCATGCGTATGTGCGTGCGCAGAACCGGCCGCGACGAGCACGCCTACAAACAATACCAAACTATATACCTAACAATGTCAGATGATAGTAGGTTTACAGTTCGTTTTATTTGGCATTAGAAAGAACTTCAAAGAAGGTAAGCGATCTTGGCACGTCTTTTAATTGAAAAACGCTTTTTAAAAATCAATAACTATCACTTATGAAAGCAGGAGAATATAAATGATCGTATTAGATTCATAATTGTTACGTATTTGTCGTAACTTATTTTTAAAATGTGTTTTTCAATTTAAAGACACATCAAGATTGTTTACCTTATTTCTAATGCTAAAAAAAACGAAGTATAGTAAGGAACACAAATGTACAGTCAACTGTAAAAATATGGGTGCACAAATCATCTCAAAAATATGTCCCATATAATATTTTAAACTTTCGCGTTTTGAATACATATTAACTCACACATGGGACATCAGTCAGGCGCGACCACGACCAGTGAAACCTGTGTCGAAACGTCGGTAAATCAAGGTAATTGAATATAATTCGCGTGTCTATAATGTGAGTTAATATGTCCCATAGCTCTTATGTCGGCGAATGAAGAACTATGGGACATATTTTTGAATAAGTTGGCTACACCCATATTTTCACACTTGACTGTATGGAACAGCATGTATTTTAGTCTCAGGCGATGCCGCTTGGCACGATTGTTCCTTAGGTCAAACAAAGTTGATATGGCCCGGTAGCCGGGAGATCGTACCATGCAGACCCCCCAAAAAGGGGGGGTGAAAGGGTCGGCTCCACAGGTCCAATCTATGCTATATTCCTTCCTAGTCTTAGCGACTAGGGCCAGTTATATATCATTTTCGTATAATTTAGGGACGGGGAGTTCATTTTCGAAATAATTATTATACCTTTCCATACAAAAAAAATATTTTTGTACAAAAAATGAAAATGTTATGTAATTTTTTGTGACAATTTTGGATGTTACAATCAGAGTGTGGCGATTTGCACTAAATAAAAAGTTGGACGATGTATTCTTTATTCAGAAAAATATCACTTTATAGTAGGCATTCATACATTTTTTCGTAATAAAAAAATAATTTATAGCGCGTGGCGTTAACGATTAATGGAACTATGCCCAAAGTCTAAGATTAAAAATGTTTACTAAAACACTGAATTTGGCATTTTAAAGTTCTTCTTCAAGACTTCTTGGGCTCATTTTACTCAGAATCATTTGTGTATTCACGCCTCATACATGAAGAAACCGGACAAGTGCGAGTCAGACTCGCACACCGAGGGTTCCGTACTTTTTAGTATTTGTTGTTATAGCGGCAACAGAAGTACATCATCTGTGAAAATTTCAACTGTCTAGCTATCACGGTTCGTGAGATACAGCCTGGTGACAGACGGACGGACGGACAGCGGAGTCTTAGTAATAGGGTCCCGTTTTACCCTTTGGGTACGGAACCCTAAAAATGATTCTGAGTAAAATGAGCCCAAGAAGTCAATAATTTGAAGACAATGAATGAAATGTAATTTTTTTTTGGAATACAAACGCTCAGATAGGTACGTGCTACAGATGTAGTGCATCATTATTTCCATTTTCAGTGAAACGTACGAACGTGTCTTGCTATTTCAGTCAGTCTCGGTACAAAAAGTACTGAGGTTGACTGAAGTACCATGATAAATACGAACGTTTCCGAAAAAATACGATAGAAAACAATTAATATTTAAAACTTTCGCGTTTTGAACACATATTAACTCACATTTATAGACGGGTCTATCGCGAATTTATTTTATTAAAAAAATGTTTTTTTTCCGACGGGCACCCCCTTATTTTGTTACACTTATTATGCTGATAAAATAAACCAAGTATCATAATTTTATCTCAACTACAAGAGGGTGCTCAACCACATTGAGAACCCCCTTGTAGTTGCTGCGGCTGGGTGTAGTGTTGGATGACCCAAGCCCAAACACACCACTATGCCCGCCTACAATAACAGCGGAAGACCTCCCCCAACCTGTTTTCCCCGCGCGCGCGCGCAGCGTGCGACGCGGCGAGCCGCAGTACGCGATACACGGCCGTCGTGAACGCTGCTCGCACTGTTAATGCTTGAGAAAGGAGACCTAGGCTCTCCGAAACATGACGCGCGAGTGACTAAAAACAAGTGAGTCTAAACCGTAAAATTATTTAAGGCTTGTGCACGCGTGCGGCGTTGTAGTATACAGATCTTTATGAGAGACGGCACACCGCTTGCGTGACGTGTGCGTGTGCGGCTCCAACATTTTAGCGCACGCACACGCGCACGTCACGCACACGCAAGCCGGTGTGGCTCGGCCTTTAATGTTTAAAACTGTACTCACAAAGTCACACTCTGTCATCGTGCACCGTATAGGGGTCACTTTCAGATGTACGGCCATATTGTGTTCCTCGAGTCTCGCTGCTTTTAGGAATTTCTTGTCACACAGGGGACATTTGTACCTGAAATGTGACAAAAATCATACTAATGTATGTAATGTATACCGAAAAAAGCGAAATTTCTTTATTTACCTCTCCATTGCTCTTGCATAATGGAGCGCTAGAGAAGCAGATAAAGAACTTTCGTTTTCTTTTTTCTTGGTAGGGCCTGAGTTTACAGAAAAGAGAATTTGAAATAGAGAGTTACTGTCATGGCAAATTATGTAGCTACAGGCCGCGTAGCCAAGATGCCGATCGCTTACGCTCCGTAGCGATCGAAACGCAACTGACACTGTCGCACTAATATGGAAGTGTGATAGAGAGACATAATGGTTTTCGTTGTCGAAGCGATAGCGATTGTGACCTTGGCTAGGCCGCCTGTACATTTACTGCCATCTTTCGACAGAAGATTAACACTGTTAGAACGCCATTTGACTTTGATGACTTATTCTTTCACTGTCATGTGTTAACTTGTTAAATATTAATATTAACGCCATCTACTCGAAGGCCAAAGGTATGGTGCAATCTTTTCGAACGATGGCGCCATAAACTTCAGCCTACGCTCGAGTAGATGGCGTTAATATTAATATTTAACAAGTTAACACATATCAGTGAAAGAATAATGATCAATGGCGGTCTAACAGTTTTATCCTCTGTCGAAAGATGGCAGTAAATGTACTGTAGCTACATAATTTACCATGACAGTAAAGTTTGTAGCTTTCTAATAGAGCCCGACGGCTAATCCTATTCTATTGTTAAGTATAACCGCACGTGCTACTTAGGGGCTGTCCATAAATTACGTCATCGATTTTTGACGATTTTGACCCCCCCCCCCCCCCCTATAATCATCCAAAAATCATGCTTCAAATGACCCCATTTCCTCCTACTTCATGCTACCGTCATCCGATGCCCAGACCCCCCTCCCTAAATTGAAATGACGTAATTTATGAATAGCCCCTTACGTGCAAAAAAGGGTCTTAGTTATTCTATTAGGCACCTGAGCGCGGGCTAGTCCAACGCTCGGTGCCGACGAGCGTCGGCGAGTCGAACGGACCACACACATCCTAACAAAATATTTATATATCCATTAGTTAATTTTGAATCGTATTGCAATTTCCATAGGAGTTGTAATTCAATTACCTGGGTAAAGTGAAAGAACGACTTTTTATGCAGGTGGTTGTGGCACGATGGGCGGGTCACCTTGAAAGGATGTCGGACAAGCGGGCACCAAAAGTCATGACAAGGTGGACGCCGCAACAAAAAAGACCGAAAGGCAGGCCTAAGAAGCGTTGGATAGATTGTGTAGAAGAAGATCTTAGAAAGATGGGAAAGTTTACCAACTGGAAGAAGGTCGCCAGGCACCGCGACAACTGGAGGAAGATTGTGGAGGAGGCCAAGACCCACAAAGGGTTGTAGCGCCAACGGAAGTAAGAAGTAAGTAAGGTTGTGGCACGAGCGGTATTACTTAACAATAGACAAAGGATTAGCCGTCGGGGCCTATTAGAAAGCTACAAACTATAACTCTCTATTTCAAAGGAGGATGGGCAGATTTGTATGGACACTGGCCTATGAAGCAATAAGAATAAGCGACATACCATTGGAAAGGTTTTTTTATACACTATTTTTTTTTGTATGGCGAGACTTGTCAAATCTCTGTTTAAAAAAAATGATGACAAAAAAAACATAAGAAAACGAATAAATAACTAAAATATCGTGACACCAAATCATCAATTCAATAACAAAACCTTAATGATCTGCGACACAGGAACATAGTATCGAAAAAAATCTATACAGCTACGTTTAAACTGACACTACTTTATGCCGTGATAACTTTTTTCACACAGAGATTTGGGACTATCTGCCATAGTAAAAGTAGTAGAACTTAGAATAAGCTATCCAGTGACATATTGCTTGTCCTTATTGGTCATATAGGCCAATTTGCCCACCCTCCTTTCTCTTTCCACTAGTGGTTCTGGACTTACTTCAGTTTCTCGGGGTCGATATGCTTCAAGTTGTACTTCTTGTGCTGGTAATACGACATGCGGTTCTTGAACGTCATATCACACTAGAACATATTAAACGACTTTAAATACAAACTCAAAATCGAATACTACACCAAATATGGGGGAGATGGGGTCTCGGCATATATCAAGTAATTTTATTCCGGCAATAAATAGTGCATACATCTGCATACATCTGCGAAGAAATTCAAAGGTGTATGTGAAGTCCCCAATCCGCATTGGGCTAGCGTGGGGACTATAGCCCAAGCCCTCTCGCGCATGAGAGGAGGCCTGTGCTCAGCAGTGGGACGTATATAGGCTGAAATGATGATGATGATGATGATGAATAAATAGTGTGAAATGCGAGAAAATTAAATTAAATTGCAATATATGGCACTATCCCTTTCGGCTATTTAGGGTTGTCAAAATTCAAGCCATTATCTGGGGTCGTGCACGCAAAGGGACGTCAAGTGGTGCCAACCCTGATTGCTCGGGGCAATGCTAAGCCGAACGGAGCGGAGTTTGCCCGAAGTCGGGAGTTTCACACCCCTGGTACTTAAGGCATACTGAAAATTCCACTTACTGGCCACTTAGAAAAAATAAGTCGTCTCATCATTATCATAGACTAGGAATCCTCTAGACCGAGTTCAGAGCAATTATGTCATGCAACCGATGATGCCAAAACTGCGGGGGTGCGCGGGACGAGGTGAGAAGTCCCGTGCCGTGATTGGTCCGTTCAAAGACACAGTCGTCACACAAAGACACTTGCGACTCGAACATGGAGTAAAATTACCGTATGCGTGGCAGAGGGGGTAGCGCGACTATGCTCAGTCTGAAGGATGTTTTGTCTGTGCGTCTCATATATCAGAATCTAGGAACTTTCAGTGTGGCCCACGTATTACCTCAAGGCAGTAGAGGCGGGCGGGCGCGGCGTGGGTCACCAAATGGACCTCCATTGCCTTCTTGAACAGGAACCGTTTGTCACAGTGTGGACACGAGTATTCCTTCTCCCCACCGTGGATGCTGCGGACGAACGGATTAGTATAAAAATAAAATAGTACATATGGCGTAATGGCGGTCAGCAAAATGTGGCGGGTGATAACTTAGGGTTCCCCTAGATATGTCGACGCGGAATCGGCAAAATACGATAGGAAAAAGCTTTATGTCCGCGCAATAAGAGCGAAAAAGTCGTCGTTTGGCTCGGCTCGCGACGGCCGACGACGCCGGACGCGTCGACCGGTTTTTCGCTCTTATTGCGCGGACATAAAGCTTTTTCCTATCGGCTTTTGCCGAATGCGCGTCGATATATTTGGGGAGACCCTTAGGGTCGGTTGCACCAAACTGTTCGTATCGTTAAAGAGTTCGCTAAATTTTTATGTATGGAAAGTTTCATAGTAAAGGGCCGGGGCGCGCCGGCCGACGTTTATCAGTCTGTCAAATGTGGTTGGTGCAACTGGCCCTTAGTATAGGTTGCAGCACGCGCTGGGCCAGTAAAGATAATGTATGTATTGCCGCAGATTAGAGATGTTATGTTAAGATAAAACGCGTAGTTATGATAGAATAAATTATTTAGTCTAAGATTGCCAGTCAACTCACCCCAACCCTCTAAAGTACATACTTTCCTAAAAATACAAGTACATTTTTGACATATAGTGATGGCGTACTATACTTTACATTATGCGTTAATGCCTAAATTAAAAAAAAAGGAAAGAGGTTGGCCGTTTCTGCATACAAACGTAGGTAATCCCCAATTTCCTCTCTAGATATTGATATTGTGGAAAATATTTTTAGATAATTTGATGTATATTAACAATACTTATGCCCCTACGTTTGAGTTCTTTCGATTTTTTTATTATAATTGTAAAAATTTGGAGTGAAAAATAGATTTCTTACAATTTTTTAAATGCTCCTAACTCGTTTTATAATGAAATATTCCACAAATATCAAAGGTAAAACGTCAACCCAGTGTCAAATTGTCCTGGTAACCATGGTGACTCCAGGTTTAACCAGTTAACCCCGGGTTAGCGAATGGGGCAAGTGGCCTAAGAGCAGGCGTGGCTCACTCCGCGATTTCATCGCTTTACAACAGGTAGTTACAAGTACACATTTCCACACCAATTTTGGCCATAAGCCGCGCTTGGCGCTGTTGCCACCTAGCGGCCATATCTGTCCTAATCGTAACAGACGCGTTTTGTTAGAGAGTGAGTCTTCTGTACCTAATACTATTAGGGTTCCGTACCCAAAGGGTAAAACGGGACCCTATTACTAAGACTCCGCCGTCCGTCCGTCCGTCTTTGACGATGTATTTCTGTTGCCGCTATAACAACAAATACTAAACAACAAACGTGCTCCCATACAGCAAACGTGATTTTTGACCGAAGTTAAGCAACGTCGGGCGGGGTCAGTACTTGGATGGGTGACCGTTTTTATAGATAATAGTACGGAACCCTTCGTGTGCGAGTCCGACTCGCACTTGGCCGGTTTTTATTTACTGTGCTAAGACTTACAACAAGTGTGTCCTGAGCGACGACCGGTCTCGAAACGTTTTCCCACACAGCTCGCACTTCTGACGTTCCGCGTGATTCTTCATGTGGTTCCGGAGCTTTGCGAGCGACCTGCCAACACGCACAATAGTTATTTACGATACACGTACGAAAAGTAGGAAATTCGCAACGAGTGGTGATAAATTAAAACGCGACTGAAGGGAGTCTTTTAAATCGACACGGGTTGCGAATTGCCTATTCGCATGTGTATTGTACAACGTTTTACAGTACATAATTATGGCCCTTTAAAACTTTATACTTTCGACATAGGCACGGAAAGTGCACATTCCCGCACTACTGCAGGAAAGTAGCACCATATGTACTGTAAATAAATAAATATGTAGGTAATAGGTATTGGCTATGTAGAAAAAAATCTACCACCTGTTATACTCCTCACTTCACGGCAAATGTAGGAGCGAAGGTTTGATCTCGATCAAAAATTTGAAATTTGCGTCTTTTTTACTGACAAAGAGGGCGCCAAGTCTCACGTTATACTTATAACGTAATTGTAATTGTTGATATGGGGCTGTTCATAAATTACGTCATTTCATATTGGGGCGCCGTGACAGCTCCCCGCACGACACGTAGCGCCATCTATATGTAGTGTACAGTAACGTGTGTATATGTAGGTAGATAGTTACTCTAGAGTGACCCCGCAGCGCCGACACGTGTGCGTGGGCGCGGCGCCGTGCGCGCGCGCCGCGTGGTCCGCCGCCACGGCCGCGCGCGACGACAGCTCGCCGCACGACACGCAGCGCCATCTATATATAGTGTACAGTAACGTGTGTATATGTAGGTAGATAGTTACTCTAGAGTGACCCCGCAGCGCCGACACGTGTGCGTGGGCGCGGCGCCGTGCGCGCGCGCCGCGTGGTCCGCCGCCACGGCCGCGCGCGACGACAGCTCGCCGCACGACACGCAGCGCCATCTATATGTAGTGTACAGTAACGTGTGTATATGTAGGTAGATAGTTACTCTAGAGTGACCCCGCAGCGCCGACACGTGTGCGTGGGCGCGGCGCCGTGCGCGCGCGCCGCGTGGTCCGCCGCCACGGCCGCGCGCGACGACAGCTCGCCGCACGACACGCAGCGCCATCTATATGTAGTGTACAGTAACGTGTGTATATGTAGGTAGATAGTTACTCTAGAGTGACCCCGCAGCGCCGACACGTGTGCGTGGGCGCGGCGCCGTGCGCGCGCGCCGCGTGGTCCGCCGCCACGGCCGCGCGCGACGACAGCTCGCCGCACGACACGCAGCGCCATCTATATGTAGTGTACAGTAACGTGTGTATATGTAGGTAGATAGTTACTCTAGAGTGACCCCGCAGCGCCGACACGTGTGCGTGGGCGCGGCGCCGTGCGCGCGCGCCGCGTGGTCCGCCGCCACGGCCGCGCGCGACGACAGCTCGCCGCACGACACGCAGCGCCATCTATATGTAGTGTACAGTAACGTGTGTATATGTAGGTAGATAGTTACTCTAGAGTGACCCCGCAGCGCCGACACGTGTGCGTGGGCGCGGCGCCGTGCGCGCGCGCCGCGTGGTCCGCCGCCACGGCCGCGCGCGACGACAGCTCGCCGCACGACACGCAGCGCCATCTATATGTAGTGTACAGTAACGTGTGTATATGTAGGTAGATAGTTACTCTAGAGTGACCCCGCAGCGCCGACACGTGTGCGTGGGCGCGGCGCCGTGCGCGCGCGCCGCGTGGTCCGCCGCCACGGCCGCGCGCGACGACAGCTCGCCGCACGACACGCAGCGCCATCTATATGTAGTGTACAGTAACGTGTGTATATGTAGGTAGATAGTTACTCTAGAGTGACCCCGCAGCGCCGACACGTGTGCGTGGGCGCGGCGCCGTGCGCGCGCGCCGCGTGGTCCGCCGCCACGGCCGCGCGCGACGACAGCTCGCCGCACGACACGCAGCGCCATCTATATGTAGTGTACAGTAACGTGTGTATATGTAGGTAGATAGTTACTCTAGAGTGACCCCGCAGCGCCGACACGTGTGCGTGGGCGCGGCGCCGTGCGCGCGCGCCGCGTGGTCCGCCGCCACGGCCGCGCGCGACGACAGCTCGCCGCACGACACGCAGCGCCATCTATATGTAGTGTACAGTAACGTGTGTATATGTAGGTAGATAGTTACTCTAGAGTGACCCCGCAGCGCCGACACGTGTGCGTGGGCGCGGCGCCGTGCGCGCGCGCCGCGTGGTCCGCCGCCACGGCCGCGCGCGACGACAGCTCGCCGCACGACACGCAGCGCCATCTATATGTAGTGTACAGTAACGTGTGTATATGTAGGTAGATAGTTACTCTAGAGTGACCCCGCAGCGCCGACACGTGTGCGTGGGCGCGGCGCCGTGCGCGCGCGCCGCGTGGTCCGCCGCCACGGCCGCGCGCGACGACAGCTCGCCGCACGACACGCAGCGCCATCTATATGTAGTGTACAGTAACGTGTGTATATGTAGGTAGATAGTTACTCTAGAGTGACCCCGCAGCGCCGACACGTGTGCGTGGGCGCGGCGCCGTGCGCGCGCGCCGCGTGGTCCGCCGCCACGGCCGCGCGCGACGACAGCTCGCCGCACGACACGCAGCGCCATCTATGCATAACGACATTAATGTGACCACGGATATAGGTGTACAACCCGGATAGTAGGTACAGTTATTTAAATCAAAATTGACCCTTACCACCAAGCGCACCCAGTCTAGTTTCAATAGAGATGCCCCGAATAGTGGTTTTGGCCGAATACCGAATATTCGGCCCCTCTCTCGGCCGAAGCCCTGAATATTCGGCATGACACGTCAAAATTTTGAGTCCGAATTATTAAGAAAACTTTTCACTAAGCTAACAATAACATAATATTTTTTTTTGTTGAACAGAATTAATGAATGTAGCTAAAGAATCAATCAAATCAGACTCATGTAAAAAATAAAATATTTAGTAACCAACAAATGCTCAAAAAGGGTCTTCGTATTTAAAAACTTTCTAGTACATTTTAAATATACCTATTTTTTTGGTAAATTCTATTGTGTAACTTTGCTTTTTATGTAGGTACAACAGATATTCGGTATTCGGCCGAATAGTAAGAGACATTCGGCCGAATACCTTCGGCTTATTCGGCAAAGTGGCCGAATACCGAATATTCCGAGTGACCAAGTTAGAGAAGCCACTTCCTCGAGCAAATTCCATCAAGCAGTGAGGGCAACAATGGATCGAGACCGATGGAGACAGCTGATCAAGGATGTGAAACCTAGTGATCACGATCCTCAGGAATGAGGGAACGACTGAAGAGAGAGAGAAAACTAGCTACAGCAGAAAAAATAATATTGTACTAACCTCACCCGATGCCGTCTCTTATGGGCGACCAGGGCGTGGTCGTCTCGGCAGCGGACCCGACACACGGGACACTCCGCGGGACCGGCTGACTGGTGAATCAAAAATAATATCATAAAATAAATAGTGAATAGAATCAAGCGTTACTTTGCGGAAATCTATATTAATTAAAACCAAAATATTACTTTGCTAATCCGCGGGGTTTATTTGCTTTGCTAATGTATTTTTGCGGTGGGAGGGTGGGAACATTAATTGCATGTAAAAAATACGCAAGTAAGTATAACGGGTTAGCACTGATTGACTAGCACGTTATCTTTTAAGCGGATTAGCAAAGTAATATTTTGGGTTTTAATTAATAAAATAAAATAAAATGCCTTTTATTCCAACTCGTTACTAACTAAGGTTACCATATAACTTTTTTAATATTTATACAATACAATTTATACCTATATTTATTATTTGAATGAGCGGACCTCCTCGTGAGTAAAGGCCTCTCCCAGTAAATAATAACATAATACAAGCAAAACAAGCGGTGGAGGCCTATAGTTCGTTTTTTTAGCATTAGAAATAAGGTAAACAATCTTGATGTATCTTTTAATTGAAAAACACGTTTTAAAAATAAGTCACGGCAATTACGTAACAATTATGAATCTAATATTTAGGTACGGTCATTTATATTCTTCTGCTTTCATAAGTATAGTTACTGATTTTAAAACCGCGTTTTTCAATTTAAAAGACAGTTCAAGATCGCTTACCTTCTTTCTAATGCTAAAAAAACGAACTATAGCAATAACAGCGTACGACTTTCAATCCGGAGGTCGCGGGTTCAAACCCCGGCTCGTACCAATGAGTTTTTCGGAACTTATGTACAAAACGAATGAACAACGATAGATGGACTAAGAGAGTCACTACATGGGCGGGACCTCCCGGTAAAAGAAGGTCAGGTCCCCACTGGGAAGATGGACAGAAGACCTAAAAAAGTTTGCCAGCGACGACTGGGTAACAATAGCCCAAGACAGGGAAATGTGGAGTAAAATGGAGGAGGCCTTTACTCGTCAAGAGGTCCTTAATAATACAAACTAAATTATTGAATAGAATTTTACAATTTAAACCTGCATGTAGATTAGTTTGATAATATTTAATTTAATTTAATAATGTATTAATATTTAATTTAATAAATGAAATATGTATATTATTTTTATTAAGGAATTAAATGGCTTAAATAAAATAAATAAATAATGTACAAAATATCATTTGATATTTACTAGTTGCTTTT
This sequence comes from Cydia fagiglandana, assembly GCF_963556715.1. Classification (NCBI taxonomy): domain Eukaryota; kingdom Metazoa; phylum Arthropoda; class Insecta; order Lepidoptera; family Tortricidae; genus Cydia; species Cydia fagiglandana. The sequence continues at coordinate 6,857,752 of NC_085957.1, forward strand.
CGGTGAAGGAAAACATCGTGAGGAAACCGGACTAATCCCAACATGGGCCACATTTCCCCCAGGGTTGGAATGTTAGATGGCAGTCGCTTTCTTTCATTTACGTCAATTCTTGGGATTAGTTGTTAAACGGACCCCAGGCTCACATGAGCCGTGGCAGAATGCCGGGATAACGCGAGGAAGAAGAAGACAAGCAAAATGTTTGTCCAACTGGGTTAAGGTAAACAAAGAGTTTTAAATACAATAAAATTAAACTAAGATTTTAAGGGTTGTTTTTCCCACTGGACAACTACTAACCTAACCGTAACCATCCCAGCACGTGCTTAGCCATTCGGTTATCTAGTTTGAACCCGAGTATGCAGTCACTGATACTCGCGAGTAAATACTATTAGTCTATTAAGGACTGTATCGTTTATTATAAATACAGATAAAACCTGGTCTAACTGTTGACGTGTGTATTATTTTGTATTACTATGTTCTTAAGGTATAATCTGGGGGTATTTTTAAGACATATCTGATATAAGAATGTTTTACATTTATTTTATTTTAGGGACTTTATGATGATTTTAATACCTTCTAGCAAATGTAATTCGGACAAGCCTATCGAGCTTAATTTGAGACTATTCCTTAGTACGATTTAAAGAAACAAAAGGTTAATATGCTGCCAAAATATGCCATCTAAGTGTCCTTTTCATGATTGCTCAATTGAACATCCACAGAATAAATGTGGTGTATTTTATCTTTACATGAAAACGACTTTTTATGCAACATTTTGGATTCCCGTCAATTTCTGACGCCAGGGAAATGACGGAAACAGCTAAAAGAATCTACCGAAATCCAAAGCCTAACGGACATTCATGGCGTTGAACCATGGCTAGAACAGGTCGATAGAAACGCTCCATGATGGTTATATTGTATACCAAAGTCGGGGTTGTCGTAAGTAACATGCCATATTTTCAAAAAGGCCACCAAGCACAGATCCAAAACTTTTTTTCCAACTAAAAGAAATGATTAGACTATGCCCAGATGTTTCGCTTTACGAATCATATGTAATTGCTGTTTACATAGTACGATTTTTTTTGTGTAATACTTATCTTGTTCGCAAACCGTAAATTTTCTTGTAGTATTTGTCCGAAATCGTTGTAGTTACTCGGGAGGATTGGGTAAATATTGTCCAAACCATATGCTTTACGTGATCTCCCAGGACGAAATGTTACTTATTATTAAAGCACTAATTAAACTATATGTGTAATTTTTTAATAAAAACATAATACCAGAAAAAACGGCTAAGTAAAGTTGTATTTATAATAAACGATACAGTCCTTAGGTCATACCTGTGACCATAAAGTAATCATATACGTAGTCTAGGCGTAGGACGTCCACCCACAAGATGGACGGACGACCTTGTTAAGGCCGCCGGAAGACGCTGGATGCTGGTCGCTTCCAACCGGTACGAATGGAGGTCCAAGGGGGAGGCCTATGTTCAGCAGTGGACGTCTTATGGCTGAGATGATGATGATGATGATGATGATGATACGTAGTCTGTGCTGTGACATACTTACAGGCGCGTGCTTGACCATGTGGTTGTCCAGTTTGACCCGGTGGTTGAACCCGAGTGTGCAGTCACAGTGGCTCGCCAGTGACTAGGTCACACCTGTGACATACTTACAGGCGCGTGCTTGGCCATGTGGTTGTCCAGTTTGACCCGATAGTTGAACCCGAGTATGCAGTCACAGTGGCTCGCGAGTGACTAGGTCACACCTGTGACACACTTACAGGCGCGTGCTTGGCCATGTGGTTGTCTAGTTTGAATCGGTGGTTGAACCCGAGTATACAGTCACAGTGGCTCGCGAGTGACTAGGTCACACCTGTGACATACTTACAGGCGCGTGCTTGACCATGTAGTTGTCTAGTTTGAAGCGGTGGTTGAACCCGAGTATCCAGTCACAGTGGCTCGCGAGTGACTAGGTCACACCTGTGACATACAGGCGCGTGCTTGACCATGTGATTGTCTAGTTTGAAGCGGTGGTTGAACCCGAGTATACAGTCACAGTGGCTCGCGAGTGACTAGGTCACACTTGTGACATACTTACAGGCGCGTGCTTGACCATGTGGTTGTCTAGTTTGAAGCGGTGATTGAACCCGAGTATGCAGTCACAGTGGCTCGCGAGTGACTAGGTAACACCTGTGACATACTTACAGGCGCGTGCTTGACCATGTGGTTGTCTAGTTTGAATCGGTTGTTGAACCCGAGTATACAGTCACAGTGGCTCGCGAGTGACTAGGTCACGCCTGTGACATACTTACAAGCGCGTGCTTGGCCATGTGGTTGTCTAGTTTGAATCGGTGGTTGAACCCGAGTATGCAGTCACAGTGGCTCGCGAGTGACTGGGTCACGCCTGTGACATACTTACAGGCGCGTGCTTGGCCATGTGGTTGTCGAGTTTGAAGCGGTGGTTGAACCCGAGTATGCAGTCGTCGCAGCGGTACTCGTGTCGGGTGAATACTATGCTCTCTCGGGCGCGTTGCCGTTCTGCCTCTACCTGTTCATAAAGTATATGTAAGTATAACCAGGGATCCGAAACTCCTGACTTCGGGCAAACTCGGCTCCGTTCGGCTCAGCATTGCTCCGAGCAATTATCAGGGTTGACACAACGACGTCCCGTTGCGTGCACGACCACAGATAAGATAATGGCTTACATTTTTGACAATGGTAAATAGCCGAAAGGGATAGTGCCATATATTAGAAAGGGACGGCATGATTCGACCCTGAACTGCTGTCAAACATCGGTTTTGTAGGAAGTTTCCTTTCTGTACGGTAGTACAGTCACCAGCAATAATATGTTACACAACGAAGGCCGCAAAAATATCTGACACGAGCTTATTTGTAGAGCCATAAAAGCGTGTCACATATTTTTGCGGCCTTCGAAGAGTAACATATTATTGCAGGTGATTGTACCTATCACTTATTCAGTGGTATAACTTTTTATTCATAAGATATTTGACATGTAAACTTTATATGTGTGTTTATAATAGTATATACGTTACTCTATAGCAGCGGTCGGCAACCTGCGGCTCGTGAACCTGTCACTTGCGGCCCGAGAGCCGCCTTGGCTATTTTGTATATAATAGTGACCAACGACAATGTCTCATAAAGTCATAAATATTAACAAAGTACGGCCCGCGTCACCTCCGTTAACTACTATGTGGCCCTTGGCTGCTAAAAGATTGCCGACCACTGCTCTATAGTTTCCGTTTGTGCTAGTGCTGTACTCTGGCGGCAGAACACTGCAGTAATACTGTCTATACCAAGGTCGCCAAGGGGAAGTGGGGGTAAAAATGGATCACGTAGTATAGGTATGTTCCCCAAGACACTCTTTTAAGGATGACTCACGTTAGACCGAGCCGGGGCCGGGTCGAAGCTTCCGGAGCTTCGTTTTCTATGGAAACCACCACGTGATTACCGATCAGCCGTCATAGAAAATTATATATCGGACGCCTCGGCCCGGGCACGGCCCGGTCTAGCGTGAGTCATCCTTTATTTCTCACCTCCTCCCAGCTGAGTACTATCATCTCGATCTGTCCGTCCCGCACGTTAAGCTGCGCCAGGTTCCTGTCGACCCGGGGGTTGTTTACCACACCCGCCGGCTTCTCTCGCTTGCGACGCTTTCTTACTGTTTTATCCTCTGAAAATTGAAATATTTTTTTAGGGTTTCAGAGTTCACAATCATAGTCTGTCTGTTTTCGGTCAACGGTCAAATATGAATCAATGATATGAGAATAAGTTTTTGGCAAAAATTTCATTTTTGGTACAAGCTTTTATCGCTGACTGTACTTTTCTTTCCACAGGCAACTAATGCTCATCGAGACAATTCTAAAAACCTCAAACACAATTAGGTTTCGTTGTTTTATCACATAGTTTCTATGGCCACCTCCGGTCTCCATCATCAGATCAGCTCGATGACACCATAATATTGCATTGTCACCCGACTTATGTATGTATGCAAAATTTCAGCTTAATGGAATCCGGGAAGTGGATCAAATGTAACTTGCATGATTTGATTACAGACAGACAGACAGACAGACAGACAACGGTCAGGTGAAACTAAATAAAAGCTTGTAAAATGGAAATGAATTTGCTTTGTTTTAAAATTGAATGACCAAAACAAAGGAAACTGTGTACTATTTAGTAATGATTTAAATTTTAATAGTCCGTCAGTGTCAAGCCATTTCAGTCAGTAGAAAATACGGCAAATTTATAAATATAAGCGCAAAGTGTTATAGTCCCATATAAAATTTGAATATCGCGCCTTTTTCTACTGACAAAGTTATTTATTTTTTAGTTACTTATTTTTATTTTGCGAAAGGCACTATTTATAATCAAAATTATACCTGTATCTTCCTTTTCCACTGACTTCTCTTTCACTTGATCTTTCTTCTCTTTCTTACTAGGTTTAAGTGGTTCATCGTCGGAGGCGTTAAACTCCTCTTTCTGTCGTTTCTTCTTTTTTTTCCTTTTCTTTTTATTGGGAGCAGGTTCTTGTGTGATAAGGACGTCATCAGTCTTAACTTCAGTCTGAAAACCAGTATTTGGGTGAATCAACTTTTTCTTGTCACTAGTTGCTATGGTTACGGTCTCCTGGGTCACTCTTAAAATACTTACAAGTTATTTCATATTTAAATTAACCAAACTTGATTTTTTGGTAGTTAATTAGTTACAAGGCTATTCCATAATGGGACATCTACTAAGCACTATGCGACTCTTCTCTTCTAAGAAACTATGCTACTATTGTCTCCTGGCTGATGGGACAGAATAACAACAAGAAATAGTTGATCGACCCATTTGTTAATATCATAAGTTTTTATGTGAGTACAGTCAGCAGCAGAAGTTGCTAAGAGGGCGAGGTGTTCAAAATTACCTTGACACGCTCTTATTCTCTTTACAATAAAGTCGCGTCAAGATCATTTTGAACACCTGGAGGCCTAGCCAAGGTGACAATCGCTTGCGCTTCGCCATTGAATCGCTTTGTGTCTTTCTATACGATACGATACGATCATTTATTGATAAAAAATATTTTTACATCTCATTATATCTTAATACTAGGTACTTAAAATCTATTACAATTTACAATGTTTGTTATAATTTGCAAATTAGTTGGTTAACTTACCAGCTTATCGCTCTTCCATATTAGTGTGACGGTGACAGTTGCGTTTCGTTCGCTACGGAGAGATAGCGATTGGCATGTTGTCTACGGGGCCTGGCCCGCTTACCAACTTTTGCTGACTGTACCAAAATACGTAAATGCTTACAAAGAAAAAGTAATACAGAAATACTTACAAAGTCCTCTTTATCCTCTATCAAACTGTTATTTTCATCTCCATCAAATCTTTCATTTTCATTTTCAAAATTATCTTCAATTTTTATAACAAATGAAGACTGACTATCATTTTCATTTGTACTATCTCTTATCTCAGAAACAACAGTATTAACTTCAGAAAATCCACTTTCAGTACATTTACTTATATTAGGTCCATTTATATTTATAAAATTTCTATTTGAGGCATTGTCAGGGCCAAAATAATTTGTAGTAGTTTCATTTTCCAATGATATTAAGGTTTTGTCATCTTCATCTTGATAATAGTAGTCTTGGGTTGTGTTTATTATTGTTTTTAAATTTGACAGCGATTCTATATGTGTAGTTTGGTAAACCTGGAAATTTTCATTGTTATAAGAAATATTTCATTGTTACAAAGTAACTAACGATTGAATTTCATAATTGTTAAAATAATAAAAAGAGGTTCATATAATAAAGATTAAATCTATAAAATACTGCTCATGGACTATGCAGAACCAAAAAAAAAAAAATATTATTTTAAAATAATTATGTTAATAATTATATGCCTTGGTCATCTTCATTAACCTCATTATTCATAAAAGGTTATAAGCCTCAATTAGTTAATTTATGTTTCGTCCCTTTCTTACAAATACAGATAACGTCAAAATGACAGATTAAACAAAATGATGAAAAAGCGCTGGTGGCCTAGTGGTAGGAGCGTGCGACTTGCAATCCGGAGGTCGCGGGTTCAAACCCCGGCTCGTACCAATGAGTTTTTCGGAACTTAAGTACGAAATATAATTTGATATTTGCCAGTCGCTTTTCGGTGAAGGAAAACATCGTGAGGAAACCGGACTAATCCCAATAAGGCCTAGTTTCCCCTCTGAGTTGGAAGGTCAGATGGCAGTCGCTTTCGTAAAAACTAGTGCCTACGTCAAATCATGGGATTATTTGTCAAGCGGACCTCAGGCTCCCATGAGCCGTGGCAAAAATGCCGGGATAACGCGAGGAAGAAGAAGAAGAAACAAAATGATTAAATACATTGAAACTTGGCATGAACAGTTATGTAACATATATCTATGTCTAGTACTAGTTTTAGTTGCAAAAATGTTTATATAAACAAAATACAGCATATAGAATTTGTGTAATTTCAACTTTTTTTAAGTTTATTTAATTGTTATGAAATTGTGTAATCTCATTAAATAAATAAATTCCACAGTGAAAAAAATGAATTCCTATGACAGAAAATATGAATGAGGGGTTGTCCATAAATTACGTCATCGATTTTTAACGATTTTTGACCCCCCCACCCCTATAATCATCCAAAAATCATGCTTCAAATGACCACATTTCCTCCTACTTCATGCTACCATCATCCGATGCCCAGACCCCCCCCCCTAAATTGAAATGACGTAATTTATGAACAGCCCCTGAGTACAACTTTGTATGTAAAACCTCTAGTACTCCAATTTCTTACATTACAATTTCTTCATGTCATTTCATAATGTAATTTTAAAATGAGAGTGAAACTTTGATTGTATTGTGTGACTCTAAACCATTAATTCATCATTCATAATAATTTATTAGCAAAAAGGAGTTACAAATGTAGGTACATTATATGTGACGTTCCACGGCAAAAGGTACCTTACGGCGGCTGGCGCTTAAGTCGCATAGCGCTGCAATAATATTGGAGCAGCGTTAATAATAGCGTAAGCGCCAACCGCCATAAGGTACCTTTACCCGTGGGACGTCACATATTTGTATGAAAGTCCATCCTCTTAGCTGTCCTTGCACAGCATGCAAATCTTACGAACTAGCCTAAATCTCAATTATTATATTAAATAACAATTTTATTTACAATTTATCGCTTAAACATCATTGCAAGAACAATACAAATATTTACCATATACCGTAGCAGGAGATCACGGGCCGCGCGGACTCTCTTCTTGAAATGTATCACAGACCGTATTCTAGCGATGCACTCCCAACATAATAGCCACTCTTGATTCATCTGGTCCTAAATATATAGTGATTTTTTTAATAAGTTTTTTTGTGTTAAGAGTGCTATTACATTTCGGGGTTGAGCGAGTTTAGGTATTTTATGCGCTCCGGCAGGCCGTGCGAGCTCACTATTCCGATCCCTTCTACCACACTCGCACTACAATGATGGATTAAACATTCTTGATCCTTCGCATTCGCGAAATGGTATTGAAATCAACCATAACAACACTAACTGTACTTAACTTATAAAGTCCTAAAACTGTTATTTGGTAAGTACGAAAATACTAAATGCAGTGCAAATGCACATAGGGGCTGTTCATAAATTACGTCATCTATTTTTGACCTCCCCCATCCCTCAAATCATCCAAATATCATGCTTCGGATGACTCTGTTTCCTCCTACGTCATGCTACCATCATCCGATGTCCAGACCCCCCCCCCCCCCCTCCTCCCATTTGAAACGACGTAATTTATGAATAGCCCCATACTCGTACTTATGAACGTATATTACTCGAAAGAAATTATAGGTACTCGCTTATTTACTAGAAACAAGTTACAAGAAACTGAAGATACACAGGGTCTGATGATGGAGCTGGAAGGAGGCCACGGGTACCAGTCTCTCATGTAACTAAACATTTTCGTGTTTGGGCTCGTTTGATTCGTCTCAACAAGATCTTTGACACAAGACAGTACTCAGGGTCTGATGATGGAGCTGGAAGGTGGTCACCATTACCAATCAACCATACAACTAAACCACATCGTGTTTAGGCTCGTTTTATTCATCTCAACAAGATCTTTGACACTAGGCGATACTCAGAGTCTGATGATGGAGCTGGAAGTTGGTTACCGGTACGAATCAACCATGCAACTAAACCACTTCATGTTTAGGCTCGTTTGACTAGTCTCAACAAGATCTTTGACACTAGGTGATACTCAGAGTCTGATGATGGAGCCGGAAGGTGGTCACCGGTACCAATCAACCATGCAACTAAACCACTTCATGTTTAGGCTCGTTTGATTCGTCTCAACAAGATCTTTGACACTAGGTGATAAACCAAACACGAAGCCCAAACACGAAGTGGTTCAGTTATGTGATAGACTGGTACCCGTCGCCACCTTCGAGCTCCATCATCAGACCCTGAGTAGTATCTTGTGTCAAAGATCTTGTTGCGACGAATCAAACGAGCCCAAACACGAAGTGGTTCAGTTACATGGTAGACTGGTACCCGTGGCCACAGTCCAGCTCCATCATCAGACCCTGAGTACTATCTTGTGTCAAAGATCTTGTTGAGACGAATAAAACGAGCCTAAACACGAAGTGGTTTAGTTGCATGGTTGATTGGTACCGGTGATCACCTTCCAGCTCCATCATCAGACCCTGAGTACTATCTTGTGTCAAAGATCTTGTTGAGATGAATAAAACGAGCCTAAACACGAAGTGGTTTAGTTGCATCGTTGATTGGTACTGGTGACCACCTTCCGGCTCCATCATCAGACCCTGAGTACTATCTTAAGTCAAAGATCTTGTTGAGCCGAATCAAACGAGCCCAAACACGAAGTGTTTTAGTTGCATGGTTGATTGGTATCGCTGACCACCTTCCGGCTCCATCATCAGACCCTGAGTACTATTTTGTGTCAAAGATCTTGTTAAGACGAATAAAACGAGCCTAAACACGAAGTGGTTTAGTTGCATGGTTGATTGGTACCGGTGACCACCTTCCGGCTCCATCATCAGACCCTGAGTACTATCTTGTGTCAAAGATCTTGTTGAGACGAATCAAACGAGCCCAAACACGAAGTAGTTTAGTTGCATGGTTGATTGGTACCGGTGACCACCTTCCGGCTCCATCATCAGACCCTGAGTACTATCTTGTGTCAAAGATCTTGTTGAGACGAATAAAACGAGCCTAAACACGAAGTGGTTTAGTGGCATGGTTGACTGGTACTGGTGACCACCTTCCGGCTCCATCATCAGACCCTGAGTACTATCTTAAGTCAAAGATCTTGTTGAGCCTAATCAAACGTGCCCAAACACGAAGTGGTTTAGTTGCATGGTTGATTGGTACCGGTGACCACCTTCCGGCTCCATCATCAGACCCTGAGTTCTATCTTGTGTCAAAGATCTTGTTGAGATGAATAAAACGAGCCTAAACACAAAGTGGTTTAGTTGCATGGTTGATTGGTACCGGTGACCACCTTCCGGCTCCATCATCAGACCCTGAGTACTATCTTGAGTCAAATAAATACATATAGAATGTCAGGTCGTTTCAAATATTTTTAATCCTGTCCGGTAGTTTATTAAACTGTACCATTATAAATTATAATACTATAAAAACAGTGCTATTAGGATCAAAGTCTCTCGTTGCGGTTTACACGCACACAGTATAGCGTTTTACACGGCGCCCGCCGCACACAATGATAAAAAACCTCGTCGTCGCCGTTGAAAATGTGCGGAGCCGACCGACACACGTCCTACCTCTACAAGCTCTGCCGCGGCACTGAGCTGGCGAGCGCGCGTCATCGGTAATATAGAGTAGTTTTCAAAAAATTGCCAAAAAATTATAGTAGAATTTCATAAACACTAATGTATACCAACAGTATAAGCAAACGTTGCAGATTGCTTGAGTATGAAAATGACTTCGATATTAAGTAGATTTTCGTAGAAATTGACACTTGTTTCGGAGAGAAAATTGAGTTCGTTTTACTTTGATTTTCTCTTTCTCAAAGGTATGTAGGAAAAATATCGTTTGATGTGCCTAAAGTACAGGGTATTAGTAATACAAAATAGCCAGGTTTAGCAGAGTAAACTTCTCAACATTTCCAAATAAGAGCTTGCCGTTCAGTGCTTCACGGGGTTTTTCGGAAACGACCATCAGAAAAAAATTCATTACTAATTTAATAAGTCCTTTTTCTAATATTTACAACGATATTTAAAAAGATAAGAAGACGCTGTTACTGGAACAAGTACTCATTGTTTCTAATAATGAGCACAAAGTCCTGAATTTCGTCGACTAGTATCATCAATTTTGCATTATTTCGACTTTTCTTGTAAGAGCGCTCTTAACCTTGTAAGAGTTGTAACATACTTTTACATATTTTTTATTTGAACAGTGTTGTTTAGTAAATTGGAATGAATTTCGTTTGCTGCGATAGCATTAAACAATAGAAATGATAATCACTCTATTGATAGGTACAAAACCGCTTAAAAATCCGTCTTTAGTTTTTGAGTTTATCGCGAACATACATACAAGCAGACAGACGCGGCAGGCGACTTTGTTTTATAAAATGTAGTGAGTTAAAGACTTACCATGAAATCCAGCATTCCCATAAATATTTTTTTATATTCTTCATCGTAAATTGTAGTAAGCTTGCGGTCAACACACAGGCATCCTTCGCAGATATAATTAAGAGGTACATTATTTAAGCTAGGAGGGTCCATTGTATATGCTAGAAAGTTGCTAAAGAATAGATTTAGCTGGCCATTATAACTTTCTTATGAATTCCAAACTTATTTACACCAAATATTTAATAGAAATCCCGATTCCCAAACAAATCCCAAACATTGGTTGTCATCATTGACATTGACATTTAAGAAAGACAAGCAACAATGTTACCAGCTGAAAAAATGTTCTTATTCGTTTTTTCTTGGTGTAGTGTTCCAAAACGCATTGAGGCACTAATTATTGCACAGGGCACATAAGGCCTACAGTCGCGGCCTGCGACAGCAAGAGTTAGAATACGCGCATGAGAAACTTTGTCTCCACAACTTTATATTTTGTCTCTGTCGCATTCAAGTGTCGAAGTCAAGTGCGACAGAGACAAAATATAAAGTTGCGGAGACAAAGTTGCTCATGCGTGTCCACTCTTATATACTATAAGCAAGCTCAAGCTACATGCACCCACCATGCACCAGTTACTCGCAAATGCAAGAACGTTATGAGCGTTATGCTTGAAACGACTTTTGCGATTTCGATGAAATTTATAGTATATGTACACACATATTATTACAGTTGACTGTACCTATGTATTCGTTGCTGAAAATTGGCAAAATAAATAGCACGTACCGCATCTGAAGTTGCAGGAGTAAGCCCCCATTCGCACGACAGCTTTTTCAACGCGCTTTAAAAAGTGTTCGAATGGCACAAATGGATACATGTGTACTTGGTCAAGCAGATCTTGTCAGTAGAAAAAGGCGGCAAATTTGAAAAATGTAGGCGAGAAGGGATGTCGTCCCATAGAAAATTTGAATGTCGCGTCTTTTTTAGGGTTCCGTACCCAAAGGGTAAAACGGGACCCTATTAGGGTTCCGTACCCAAAGGGTAAAACGGGACCCTATTACTAAGACTTCGCTGTCCGTCCGTCCGTCTGTCACCAGGCTGTATCTCACGAACCGTGATAGCTAGACAGTTGAAATTTTCACAGATGATGTATTTCTGTTGCCGCTATAACAACAAATACTTACTAAAAACAGAATAAAATAAAGATTTAAATGGGGCTCCCATACAACAAACGTGATTTTTGACCAAAGTTAAGCAACGTCGGGAGTGGTCAGTACTTGGATGGGTAACCGTTTTTTTTGCTTTTTTTTTGCATTATGCTACGGAACCCTTCGTGCGCGAGTCAGACCCGCACTTGCCCGGTTTTTTTACTGACAAGATTTGCTTGAACAGCTTAAGTAGCTAACACACTACCGCACCGCACCAAGGTCATTGTGGGACGCACCCATAAGTAAAAGGGAGAAAGCGATATCCCTTTCTCCCTCTTACTTATGGGTGCGTCCCACAATGACCTTGGTGCGGTGCGATAGTGTGTTAGCTACTTTATATCCACACGATGGCGGTGACGCTTTTTATTAAGCGTTGTTGGATTTTCGACTTTAAGCCCTGAGCGGCTACCGTGAAAACCGGAATTCGCCAATTGCGGGGATCTTTATCTTTTACTCCAATGAAGGCGTAATTAGAGTGATAGAGAAAAATCCCCGCAATTTGCGAACTTCGATTTTCGCGGTTATAGCCCTGGTCATTACATCGAATTTAGAGTGCGGACAGATTCAAGCGCTTTTTTAACGCGCGTTGAAAAAGCTGTCGTGCGAATGGGAATGCAAATGCGAGGATATTTTTATGCAGGGGGGGGGGCAGTTATCTCTGCAGCTCATTGTACAATGATTGATTGATTGATTTATTTATTTATTGGTAAAATTTGTTGTTTTACAATGTCGAGTATACGTAATAATATTTTTGGAAAATGTCGACAACATGTTTTTACCCTTGAATATATAAATAGACCATTTAAACAGATGTTTTTATTATCTAATGGTGGCCTTAATGCGGAACAAATACAATTCTATGTACAGTCACCTGCAATAATAAATTACACAACGAAGGCCGCTAAACTATCTGACGCGATCTTAAGTAGCTAACACACTATCGCACCGCACCAAGGTCATTGTGGGACGCACCCATAAGTAAGAGGGAGAAAGAGATATCGCTTTCTCCCTTTTACTTATGGGTGCGTCCCACAATGACCTTGGTGCGGTGCGGTAGTGTGTTAGCTACTTTATTTGTAGAGCGTGTCACATATTATTGCGGCCTTGGAAGAGTAACATATTATTGCAGGTGACTGTACCTATCAAAGAATATAATACTGATGTACCTATTCAAGTAATTACGTAGGTACAGTCACCTGTAACAATATGTTACACAATTAAGGCCGCAAAAATATCGGACACGATCTTATTTCTAGAGACATAAGAGCGTATCACATATTTTTCCGGCCTTCGAAAGGTAAGTAACATATTATTGCAGGTGACTACGTAGGTACTATTTGCTAACATCGGAATGTATGTATTAGGTATGAAATTTTTTGTAAGAAAAAATGTGTCAGGGCTAAAAATGGAAAACAATAAATTATTAGGTAATAACGATTCCCTCTCGACATTTTAGAGTCCAAGCGAACTCTGCAGCGATTTTGATAGCACAGACTGAGCGAGAAGTGTTATGTTGTAAGTAAGTCAAACTTCGTCGGTCGTGCAACAAGTTAGATGTTAAATTAGCCTATGGGGCTATTCATAAATTACGTCATTTCAAATTAGGGGAGGGGGTCTGGACATCGGATGATGGTAGCATGACGTAGGAGGAAAAACGGGGGGTCATTTGAAGCATGATTTTAGGGGAAGGAGGTCAAAAATCGATGACGTAATTTATGGACAGCCCCTATTACCAAAAATGCCGTATAAAAATGTGTAGATTTTATGGCTTAGAAACTGAAATTTCAGAGTCGCCCCTGCATTTCAAAGTTACGCCGATTTACGTAGGTACTTAGAGTCGAATCAAGGTAATGGCATGGCATTCTTAATGACAGAGTGTGGCAATGTCATTGTATTGGGCCCCATATATTCCACGACTCTTCTCTTCTTCAGACTCGGCCTTCTTGATCTTACCGTGGGGCTTAGTCAACTAGTGTAAAAAATAAATAATACCTATAATAATTTTGCCTATATACATGCATATACGTCCTACTGCTGTCTCCTTTCAAGCACGAGAGACTTTAGGATGGGATGGGGACTTCACATAGGTAAACACCTTTGAATTTCTTCGCGGATGTATGCAGGTTTCCTCACGATGTTTTCCTTCATCAAAAAGCTAGTGGTAAATATCAAATGATATTCCGTGCATAAGTTCCGAAAAACTCATTGGTACGAGCCATGATTTGAACCCACGACCTCCGGATTGAATGTCGGACGTCAGATACACTCGGCTACCACCGCTTATCGTTATGCAATGTAAAAATGTCCTAATTATTTCTTTATTTTATATTCAGGTACTCTCGGTACTTAACATAGACCTAGTATTATTGTACTTCTATGGTACTTAAGCACAATTCGGTGAAGTGGAACTCCTTTAACTCCTTATGAAGACCACAAAATGCTATATTCGCTATATTAAACTGTTATTGTGAACTCAGCTCTGTTTTTAGGGTTCCGTACCCAAAGGGTAAAACGGGACCCTATTACTAAGACTTCGCTGTCCGTCCGTCCGTCTGTCACCAGGCTGTATCTCACGAACCGTGATAGCTAGACAGTTGAAATTTTCACAGATGATGTATTTCTGTTGCCGCTATAACAACAAATACTAAAAACAGAATAAAATAAAGATTTAAATGGGGCTCCCATACAACAAACGTGATTTTTGACCAAAGTTAAGCAACGTCGGGAGGGGTCAGTACTTGGATGGGTGACCGTTTTCTTTTTGCTTTTTTTTGTATTATGGTACGGAACCCTTCGTGTGCGAGTCCGACTCGCACTTGCCCGGTTTTTTGTTAAAGACAATTTCATATGACGAAATTAGGAATCTATATATAGTTGTTTATAAAGTTTGGCAATGAGATCTATTGACGTCTAAGCCGGAACACCTGTGTCCACGAACCCTGATGCCTTTTGGGCCACGGGGTATAAATAGCAGCCTAAGGCTGCTGAAGACATACTTGAAATAAAGTCCAACATGGCCGCTATCAAAATCGTCGCTCTTCTCGCCCTGGTAAGTTTTTTTCTGCCAAGATTTTCGGTTTTGCTCTAGTACCTAACATGATTTAAAATAGTATACAGTATGGAAAGATAAGTCGGGCCCTGGAGGGAAACTACCTTAAATCCTTTAGCTGGCTCATTTTACTTAAAGGAGACATTCCTTTATCTTTAAAAAGAAACAAAACTGCATTCAAAGATTTTCTAAAACTCGCTTGCCTCGCCCGGAAAACGAACCGACTAAAAATTCCAAAAAATAAAAACTCGCAATTTTATTCTACTAGTCGATGCAGTTAATGTTAATGATAACATTTCTCCAAGAAACATTAGGCCTTACACTCGTCTGTCGTACAAAATAACCATAAAATCTAATATTTAATACTCAAGTTTTTTTATACAAGCCAAACTAAAGAAAACAAGAAAAATACTTAAAATGCAGTTTGGTTCTTTTTAAAAATAAAGGAATGTCTCCTTTAAGTAAAATGAGCCAGCTTAAGGATTTAAGGTAGTTTCCATCCAGGGCCCGACTTATCTTTCCACACGTTACACCTTTTGAATACGTCAAACTAGTTTTTATGTTGCTGGATTCGTCGATCTATGAACTCAAAACAAAAACGGCCGTTTTAACTTTGGGCGCATAGATTGACGAATCCAGCAACATAAAAACTAGTTCAATGTATTCAAAAGGCAAATACTAAATACAGTACGTAGCGGCCCCCTTTTTAGGGTTTCGTAGTCACCTAGATACCCTTATAGTATCGCCATGTCTGTGTGTCTGTCTGTCCGAGGCTTTGCTCCGTGATCGTTAGTGCTAGAAAGCTGCAATTTGGCATGGATACAGAAATCATGCATTGCGACAGAACGGTAAAATAAGTTACAAAAAAAATTTTTTAGGGTACCTCCCATACAAAAAGTTTTTTTTTTCATTTTTGTTGGCTTTGTCCCTATAGTGTGGGGTATCGTTGGATAGGTCTTTCAAAACGAATAGGGTCCCCTAAAAAAAGGGTCCCCCGTTTGGCCTATTTTGACAGAATGGTAACTACGAAACCCTACACTGAGCATGGCCCGATATATTCTTGGCCGATTATTTAACAATGGCACTAGTGTGCACGTAAATTTATTTGTATGGAAAATTTCATACTTCACTGCTGTTTGACGTTAATTAGTACTAAATTGTACATTTGATATTTACCACTAGCTTTTCGGTGAAGGAAAACATCGTGAGGAAACCTGCATAGTTGCATACATCTGCGAAGAAATTCAAAGGTGTATGTGAAGTCCCCAATCCGCATTGAGCTAGCGTGGGGACTATAGTCCAAGCCCTCTCGCACATGAGAGGAGGCCTGTGCCCAGCAGTGGGACGTAGGGTCTAGTATTCGTCCGGTGTCAGTTTCCGTCCACTTGACAAAATTTGAATATAAACCTTCATTGCTGCACAAATTTGGACTTATTGCATTCTTAATATCTAAACAATTTATCTACCTACATAAAAAATATACTTCGCAAGTAGCAAATTATAAATGAAATGTGTTATTTACTAATCCGTCAAGTGGACGGAAACTGACACCGGACGGAAAACTGACGCAATTACCCTATATAGGCTGAAATGATGATGATGATGAGTACTAAGTTCACAGTTTTTCTTCATTTACAGGTTGCTTTGGCAGCATCGAAGCCACATTTCGTGAGTCTTAAATCTTATGATAAATTATTTTTTACTCCAGTCCGTGCCCTATCATAAGTATCCCGTTTTCTTTATAATAATTAAACTGCAAAACGTAAAGACCAAAAAAAGTAAGACAATGTTGCCACTGCAATAATTTTTTTGTAAAATAGTAAATTCCTTTTGATAAATAATCACGTTAAGATAATTTATTTATTAGTAATTTTACTCCTACGATTTAAAAAAGTCCTTTTATTTACTTATTTTTACATAAATACAAGACGCGCTAGTAAAAAGTGGCAACATTGTCTTACTTTTTTTGGTCTTGAATAACGTTTTGCAATAGTAGGTATGGCGACTTACGGGGGTTTTCAGAAAATAATGGTACCATTTACTTTTTTTCGGAAAGCTATCAACTTTTGGGTTATTTAGAATTTTAAATGAAAATGCCCTTACATAAGTTGGCGGACCGACCTTACTTACTTACCTAAGGCCAAGCGCGCACCACGACTTTTTGTTGCGCGATAATTTAGTCGCAGAAATGTAACGTATGTGTTTATTCAATTCAATTCAATTCAATATTTTTATTTCGAATAAAAAAAAATCCATATTATTGTTAGAACAAGCAACACTTATAAATCTATATTAGTAATAAAAAGAACATAAAAACAAACAAAAATAATTACTTATTTACAACTAAAAGCGGCGTGGTGCGGCGACCGGCGGCGCGTGCAGCCGCACCCAGCGCGCGAACATAGGCGAGTCCCAGCGCTGCGCCAGCACGTTTAGAATACTGCCGGCCTAGCCAAGGTTACAATCGCTATCGCTTCGACAACGAAAACCTTTATGTCTCTCTATCACACTTCCATATTAGTGCGACAGTGACAGTTGCGTTTCGATCGCTACGGAGCGTAAGCGATCGGCATCTTGGCTACGCGGCCTGTTTGGGCTGTGGCGAAGACGGTCGACTAATGACGCACACCGTTTTCTAATTATTGCGTCGAAACTATCGGTGTGCGCCTCGGCAAACATAGTTGACGCGCTACAGTAACGCGGCAGCCCAAACAGCACTCTAAACGCGTTATTGTATTGTACGCGAAGGGCGCTGTATGCCCGCTGCGTAAAGCTGACCCACAGATTGCACGTGTAGAATGTTTGGCAGTATGCTTTAAAGAGCGTTAGCTTCACTTCATTACTACAACGAGCAAATCTGCGGGCCAGCATGTTACTACGAACACACAACGCCCTTCGCTCCCTCTCTATGTCATCATTATCTGTCATGTTTTCTGTTACCCAGTGGCCAAGGTACTTGAACTTCTGTACAACTTTTAAAGCGGTACCACAAAGGGTAACAGGTGTCATTTTGTATGATTTTGGCCCAGCTTTAAATTGCATTACCTCGCTTTTCGAAGTATTGTACCTTAACCCATGGGTAACTGCATAAGTTTCACATTATATGGCAGTGCGCGCATATGCGACAAAAAAATTTTAAAATTGTGATTTGTCACATTTTTCCGCGACTGCTCGCGACGCGATTGTCGCAAAGTGAATTGCAGCATGCGGAGTTGTATGGCCCCGCGCGCACTGCGATAATAAAATCGTACCCCGGCCGGACCTCAGTCGGCATTTCGCTCTCCAAGCCTCAACATTTCGGCACCTGCTTCTCCAATGGAGTCTCAAAATAAGACGCTACATGTTGACCATTTCATTATGGAAATAGACGGCATATAATCACCTTTGTGTTATAAATGCTCAAAGTCATACAGCGATCGCATATTAAAGACACGTTTCATGACAAACGACTGGTACGAAATCCATGTTGAGAATGAACAAATCGTCGACTTTTTCATCGCGGTGCGCGCAGTGAATTTTCTGCGATATATACAGCGCGATTCTAAAATCGTTTCGCAAAAATTTAAATCGTGGTGCGCGCTTGGCCTAACACTAATTTTCATAATTATTATAAATGACCTAACTTAAGAAGAAGAAATAAAGAAAGTGGTAAGATGTGAATCTACAGTTCGTTTTTTTAGGGTTCCGTAGCCAAATGGCAAAAAACGGAACCCTTATAGATTCGTCATGTCTGTCTGTCTGTCCGTCCGTATGTCACAGCCATTTTTTTCCGAAACTATAAGCACTATACAGTTGAAACTTGGTAAGTAGATGTATTCTATGAACCGCATTAAGATTTTCATACAAAAATAGAAAAAAAACATAAAATTTTTAGGGTTCCCCATACATAGAACTGAAACTCAAATTTTTTTTTTCATCAAACCCATACATGTGGGGTGTCTATGGATAGGTCTTCAAAAATGACATGGAGGTTTCTAATATCATTTTCTTCTAAACTGAATAGTTTGCGCGAGAGACACTTCCAAAGTGGTAAAATGTGTGTCCCCCCCCTGTAACTTCTAAAATAAGAGAATGATAAAACTAAAAAAATATATATGATGTACATTACCATGCAAACTTCCACCGAAAATTGGTTTGAACAAGATTTGATAAGTAGTTTTTTTTTTAATACGTCATAAACCGTAAACCGCAATTTTATTATGTTACTTGCTGTTACGGAACCCTTCATGGGCGAGTCCGACTCGCACTTGGCCGCTTTTTTTAGCATTAGAAATAAGGTAAACAATCTTGATGTGTCTTTTAATTGAAAAACACATTTTAAAAATAAGTTACGGCAAATACTATGTAACAATTATGAATCTAATACGATCATTTATATTCTTCTGCTTTCAAAAGTAATAGTTATTGATTTTTAAAAAGCGTTTTTCAATTAAAAGACATATCAAGATCGCGTACCTTCTGCCAAGTTCTTTCTAATGCTAAAAAAACGAACTATAGCTGTATATATTATGTTGTTGACTGTCCTCAGGGAGCTGGTGGGTTCGAGGGCGCCGCCGATGGGTTCATAGGCGCTGCCGGTGGGCTCGGGGGCTCTGCCGGCGGGCCTGCTGGCGCTGCCGCCCAACTTGCTTCTAAAGCTCAAGGCGGACTTGGCGCCGCCCAACAAGTTAAAGGTGCCGGACTTGGCGCCGCCCAACAAGGACTTGGCGCCGCCCAGCAAGTGAAAGATTCCGGACTTGGCGCTGCCCAACAAGGTCAAGGTGCCGGACTTGGCGCCGCCCAACAAGGAGTTGGCGCCGCCCAGCAAGTGAAAGATGCCGGACTTGGCGCTGCCCAACAAGGTCAAGGTGCCGGACTTGGCGCCGCCGGACAAGGTCAAGGTGCCGGACTTGGCGCTGCCCAACAAGGTCAAGGTGCCGGACTTGGTGGCGCCGGCCAAGGTCAAGATGCCGGACTTGGCGCTGCCCAACAAGGTCAAGGTGCCGGACTTGGCGGCGGCCAACAAGGTCAAAATTCCGGACTTGGCTCCGGCCAACAAGGTCAAAATTCCGGACTTGGCTCCGGCCAACAAGGTCAAAATTCCGGACTTGGCGCCGGCCAACAAGGTCAAAGTGCCGGACTTGGCGCCGGCCAACAAGGTCAAAGTGCTGGTGGAGCCGGACAAGGTCAAGATGACGATTGCTCAGACTGAACCAGCCCATAAAGATCTGTTAACAATAAAACTTGTCAATTTTATGATTCCCTTTTAATAAAGACAAGATTTACTATAGTATTGTTTTTTTTTCTTATTCCAGGACCTTACCTACAGCTTGGCAAAAGAGCAGAAATTAAAAAGTGGCAACACTTTAGTGTCATCCCTTTCAAACCAATTTATAGACGGTCAAGCAAATCTTGTCAGTAGAAAAAGGCGCGAAATTCAAATTTTCTATGAGACGATAAGCCTTCGCGCCTACATTTTTCAAATTTGCCGCGTTTTTCTACTGACAAGATCTGCTTGACCAAGTTTATATAAGAAAATGGGACGACACTACAGTGTTGCCACTTTTTAATTTCTACTCTTTTTTGCCTAGCTGTACGTGCATTCGTAAATTCTATTCGATGTGGTAAATTAACATCTCTTTAAGTTTCTAGCTTAGGGCAGGGGTGCGAAGCTCCTGACTTCGGTCAAACTCGGCTCCGCTCGGCTCAGCATTGCTCCGAGCAATTTTTAGGGTTGGCACCACTTGACTTCCTTTTGCGTGCACGACCACAGATAAGATAATCACTTAAATTTTGACAACCCTAAATAGCCGAAAGGGATAGTGCCATATATTAGAAAAGGATAGTATGATTCGACCCTGAACCGCTGTCAAACTTCGGTTTTGTAGGAAGCTTCCTTTCTGTACGGTAGTACTATTATTTATTCTGTGCTTAGGGTCGTATTCCATCTGTGTATTTGCGTCGCACATTTTGCATTGAGGATAAAGTGAGACCCACTGACATTGGATAAAGAAATTGGATAGGTGGTATACCACCATTAAGAGTTATTCTGGTATCAATGCGTAACATCATAAGTATATTATCATACATAAATGTAACTGTAAAAAAATAAGTTACAAAAATTAAAAAATTAAGTTGTTAAAAAGTTAAAGTTAAAAAATTAAGTTAATCTTCTTACATGTATTATAGAAGTATGTATATAAGTACTTACCTACTTATATACATACTTCTATAATACATGTAAGAAGATTAACTTAATTATTCTGGTATCAATGCGTAAAATCATAAGTATATTATCATACATAAATGTAACAGTAAAAAAATAAGTTAAAAAATTAAAAAATTAAGTTGTTAAAAAGTTAAAGTTAAAAAATTAAGTTAATCTTCTTACATGTATTATAGAAGTATGTATATAAGTACTTACCTACTTATATACCACCAATACACGCCAGTTCAATTATATAAAAGTCAAGTAGGTATACAGTATACACACTTTTATTTACTTCAAAGTACATGATATGTACGTCCATAAGTCATGCAACACCCCTATTTGGTATCGTCCCATTCGTTTTTCGTCAAGTTCTTAAATTAGTCCTATTCTGCTTTCGTCACCCATTCTACATTCGTCACAATCGTCGGTGGGTTTCAATGAAGAATGCGTGACGAAAGCAGAATAGGACTAATTTAAGAACTTGACGAAAAACGAATGGGACGACCCAAGACGATACCAAATAGGTGTTGCATGACTTATGGTGTACACTGTTACTTGTCTATGACAGTAATTTTTTTTATTTTTCTTGTGCTACTTTCTCTTTATCCTTGTTTTTCTTTTGTTTCTTTTTCTTCTTCTTATTCGGGTCTTTTTGTTTAGTAATGTCATTATATTTCAGAAGTCTCTTATACATTTTAAGGAGCTGTTTTGCGTCTTTTTTCATTTCTTTTGTAACGTTTTCATTTTCATCTTGTTTGTTCAAATCATCTTTGTTTTCAGAATCTTTATTTTGTATATCTTTAGCTTCTGTTGTATCTACTTCTTTAACTGGATCCACATATTTAGTGGAACCTACAAGGGTTTCATACTGTTCAATAGTACCATCTTCAACAGTCGGTGTATCATCTTCTTTTTCTTTCTGTGCTTCCTTCTCTGCTAGCTCTGCCTTCTTAGCTTCTTCTAACTTCTTTTTCAACTCTTTATTTTTCTTTCTAATAGCATTTAGTATATTAGATGTAGTCAATACTCGTTTTACCTTCTTACTACCTAGGTATCTATCTTTCCATGATACGTTTTCAAGGTCATTAGTATCGTTTTCCGTTTCAATGTTTTCGTTTGGTATTGGTATCACCGTTTCTTCTTTTTCTAAGTCAATTTCATCCATTCTTGCCGAAAATGCTTCTATTTCTTCTGCAGTAGGTTCTTTAGATAGAACTGATACACCTTCCACCTCGTAGCAAGATGAATCATCAGAAATTTCTAAATATTCATACACGTCATCATCATCATCTATTGTTTCTATCACATTAGGTATTTCTTTATCTGGAACATCTTTATCTTTATAAAAGTTTTCATCAGTTTGCTCCCGAAAACCCGATTTCCTTTTTTCTTTCTTAGATTTTTTGTCCTTCTTCTTTTTCTTCTTCTTCTTGTGCTCGTCATCGGATATACAAACTACTTCCGGTTGCACATCCGAGGCTTCAACTTCAGAACTCTCTCTGTCAGATATTTCACCATCTGATTTTGTTTCTATACAAGATGTGCTTTCCGCTTTATCGTCACTTTTCTCAATGTTCGCACATTCATCTGTTTTTTCTATTTTGTCATTATTTTGTTCATTATTAGCATCATCTGTCTGTTCTTTGCTTAAATCCTGAGCTGTCTGATCATTGTCATCACACTTCTCATCAACTTTTTTATCATTATTTGCGTCACTAGATTCTTCTTCTTTATTATCAGTTGATGTTGTAATATCATCGCATATAACAGGCAAATCATTAATTTCTACTGTCCCTTCATTGTCATTAGATACATAACCTCTTATCTCTTCATCTTTTTTACCATCTTCCTTTCCTTGAGGTTCGGCTGTAATTTCCATTACAGTATCGTCAATTTTGTTGTTTTCTATATTATCAGCTTCTCTTTGTTCCTCGACAGCCTGTTTCTCGGTATCATTTTGTTTTTTACCATCTTGGTTTTCATTTTCACTATCCTCTGAAGTCTCTGAACTATCAGAATCGCTGGAGCTAACATTATCGAAGTTCTTTGCATCTAAATCTTCAAGCAGGTCCATTTTCTCTGTATCCGATAACTGTATAGTTATTTCATCTTCGTCACTGCCTTCTTTTTCTTTTACCTTCTTCTTTTTCTTTTTACTCTTCTTACTTCTGTTCTTAGCTTCAACATTGCTAGCTTTTATAGGTTCTGTTTCAGTGTTTTTAACAATAGTTGCAGCAGTATTGTTGACAGTATTGCTAGTTTCAACCTTTTCTTTTTCAGCTACTTTATTAGATGTTGTTTCTTTAGTAACAGTCTCTGTTGGCTTTTGCCTTTTCAGTTTAATTCTCCGCGTCGGCTTGGACTGTGGAACTGTTATAACCAAATCGTTTATCCTTTTAGTCACCGTTTTAGAGTCACCATTCTTATTTGCCTCCGATTCATTAGACTGCAATGTGGTTGATCCTGGAATCAATGCAATTTTTACAGTCAGCAATAGTTAATTCACAATCCTTTCATCATGTACCGTAAAGTCGGGTTTTTTAGCCCTGGCCCCAATTTCACCAACGTGACAGGTGCGACGAATTGTAAAAACACTGTTGCTGACGTCACAGGCATCCATGGGCTACGGTTACCGCTTACCATCGTGCGGGCCGTATTCCTGTTTGCCACCATCATTGTATTATTTAAAAAAACTTTATTATATCGGAAAAAAACTGATATTTCTCCTGCGACGTTTCTGACAATTGTCAAAGATTTAGAAGAATTGTAGGTAATTCTTGACAGGTAATGAGTTATATGTCGGAATTTCGTGACAATTGTAGTGTTTCTTGTGACAATTGTCATAAACTTAGCAAGAGAAATATCTGTTTTTTTCCGATATCATAAAGTTTTTTTTAATAATACAATGATGGTGGCAAACAGGAATACGGCCCGCCCGATGGTAAGCGGTAACCGTAGTTCATGGATGCCTGTGACGTCAGCAACAGTGATTTTACAATTCGTCGCACCTGTCACGTTGGTGAAACAGGGGCCTGGAGGGTAACTTTGGACTATAATTATGAAAATATGCCATGATTGACGTTTTTTAGTTTTTTATTAGACCCTTTTAAATGAGGTTTTCATGTGGGTCCAAGTAACCCGAGTTTATGGTACATTTGTTTTCAAGCATCATTATGTCAATTGTCCCATCATAGGAGGTATGCAGTTTTACAGCTCCTATAATGGGATTGGGCCAAATACCACTATTTTTTTTACATCTGTGGAGTCACAACATAGTGTGTTGTATATCTTATCTCATAATAAATGCAATTAACAAAACAAAAAAAAAAACTGCGCACACAATTAGCAGCAGAAGTAGCGAGTAAGCATAACAGTTACAGTTCGTAGGTTTCTAATAGAGCCCGACGGCTAATCCTATTGTCTATTGTTAAGTAAAACCGCTCGTGCCACGTGCCACAACCACCTGCATAAAAAGTACAGTACTTCGGTTGCTGAGTGCCGGCGAGTCGAACGCTACAGAACCAGTCTAAAATGTGTCATCGAGATGCGTAACAAAGGCGCGTTATCGGAGAGCGCACCTACACTGGTTTAGCCTGCGCTCAGGTGCCAAATAGAATAATTAAAACCCTTTTTTGCTGGTAAGTAGCACGTGCGGTTTTACTTAACAATAGACAATAGGATTAGCCGTCGGGCTCTATTAGAAACCTACGAACTATACACTCACGTGAATTGTTAGTCGCTATTGGCGACATGTATCGGGCCCATCGGGGGTCCTTCAGGATTTTAACATCCAGCAGGATTGTAGGTCACTATCCGGTATTCGCACGGATATTAAAATAAAGTCAGGATATGCCGGATACCGGATAGCCACCGAATATCTGGTGCATCTCTACTATAGTAGTTTGTGTTACAAGGGATCAAAATGGTATATTTCCGTCAAGGGCGAACATTCTGATACCGTGTGATGTGACACGTACTGCTTTTCACATCAACTATGAGGAAAATAAAAAAATCTTAGTGTTGACACAATCTGATGTTTAAACAGATTATTTAAGCTAAAAAATAATGTACAAAAAAATGTAAAAATAGTGTGCTTGAACAGAAAAGTGTTACTTTGCTCCTAGCAGGGAGGAAAAGTGCCACTTTGATCCCTCCTAGCAGGGAAGAAAAAGCTCCGAATAGGTGGTGTGAAAAATAAACTGTTTCTTACCAATCTGCTGGTCGAGCCTCTTCACGTCGGGCTTCTCGTCGTCGCTGCTGATCTCCACCACCTCCGGCGGCTCCTCCTTGATGAGGACCTCGTCGTTGTCCGAGCTCGGGGGCTCCGCTGCCGGCTCGGCCGCTTCTGAAAAAAAAAACAAAGTAAATTTTCAGAACTAATGTTATATTATTTGGTTTTGCTTGTGTGAATAAATAAATAGAATTTTTATTTCAGCCATTTTAGTATAATGTGTCTGGTTATTGGAAGGTGGCCTGTAATAGACAATTTACCTATTATAAAAAAAGAAAATACGATTGTTGGGAATTCTATACATTGTATGCAGTCAGATTATTTTATTACACAACATAATAATTAATTATGACAGCAATCATTATGGCATAGAATTGTTTACCTAAAAAGGGACTGAACTACTCAACTGAACCTGAACTGTATTTGCGACTCAATTGAATTATAGATTAAACAACATTTTAATCTATAAACTGTGGTGTTTTATAGATATTCTATCTGTGGTATTCATATTCAAATTCATTTATCACACAACATAATATGATAGCAATACAATCATATATTTGTTCAACAAAAAAAGTGAACTACTCTACTGAAAATACTGAAATTAAAACCATATAACTAAGTGGCTTATTTTTACATTTCCATCATTTTCATAAACTTTTATTTTGACTCTTGCGTTTGGGCTTGCAAATCGAGCACAGTGAGTTTGTGGCTCGACTGTGTATGCAGTGTACCTATGTAAGGCTTAGCACGCACTGCGGTTTTTTTCTTGCGGTTGCGGTCTGGCCGAAAACGCCGAACCGCGCAGGAACTCGCACTGCGGTTGCGTTTCCGCGGTTTTCACGTTCAGTATGACAATGGATTTCCTCAGAGCAGTATGTGTTGTGGCCTTAGTTTAAAAAAAAAAAGAAAACGTCTTCGCCAACATAAGTACTGGGTGCATCCTCTAACAGATCAAAGATATTTGAAGGGATATTTTATTGTGTTTGTTGTCTACCGGCAACGCTTCACTTTCGACCGGCAACGAACTTTCGGACTCCGACGACATAATGCAGCGCACAACACACACCTCACTGCTCCTCTCTCTGAGCCGAACTGACGAAAAAACCGCTTTTTACGAACCGCAGTGGGGGCGCTACCGTACATGAAGTATGGGATACATAAAAACGCGCGGTTGCAAACCGCGAATCAAAATGTAGCAAGTTGCGTTTTTAAAATCAGTCACTGAAATAAATCGCAAGTGCGTGCGCTTATAAAGAATGCCGTACGTTACATTTTTTGCGGTAGCGGAACCGTTTTTTAAAAACCGCAGTGCGTGCTAAGCCTATGTCCAGTGGTGGTAGATTACCGATTGCAAAATTTGTTTGAAAACAACTAAAACATGTAAAGCAAAACTAACTGGTGGGCTCCTGGTGTAGCTGCGCGCGGATGGCTCGAGCTCGGGCCTGCAGCTCGAGCAACTCGAGCACGGTCAGGCCGGCGCGCGAGGCTCGACTTTCACCCTCGTCGCCCGACTTTGACTTCTTACGCCGTTTCTTCTTCGAATGTCTGTGCTTGTTCTGAAACAAGTGATTGCCGTTGTACAAACAACAACACTCCTAACTGTATATTGGTGGACCTTTTTACAAAAGGCATAAGGTTCACCGATGTACGGTCAGCCAAGAAAGTGGTCTACCACTTTTCGACTCTATCAATCAGATGATAGAGTCGAAAAGTGGTCACAAAACAACCTTCGCCCACACTGTTAACTGTATAGTCAGCCAAGAAAGTGGTCTACCACTTTTCGACTCTATCAATCAGATGATAACAATGAGGATGATGATAGAGTCGAAAAGTGGTAGACCACTGTCTTGGCTGACTATACAGTTAACAGTGTGGGCGATGGTATTGTTTAGACGTGCGCGCCGCCGCGGCGCGCCGCCGCCATAAGGAGTCAGCGCGCCGCCGCCGCCGCCGGTAGTTTAAAAATTCGCGCCGAGACAAAGCCCGCAAGAGCACAAATTTAAAATCAATCGACATAAAGCGTGTGCGACGTGCCTAGCTTTAGCGTTCCGAATGTTCCGTTTTTTTTTAATTCATTGCTTGATTTATTTTAACCCTTAAATCGATAACGTCCACTATAATGGATATCCCAAGAAAAACATTTCTGCACCAAATATTAAAGCATAGCGTTACTTTCCTCTGGTAGCGTACTTACACTACCAGGAAACTACTACTAATACTACTTGAATGATATGTTATTTTTAAGTATGATTATATAAGAAAATATTGGGAACCAGTGTGAACATAATCTTTTTGTCAAAGTCCTACAGAACGCAGAACTTCCTTGCAGGAAGCATCCAACAGAGTGACATTTTACCCATATTTCATTATTTTTTTTATATAACAGTATTAAGCAGAGTTAAAATAAAACGTCTAATAGGTTACTAACTGGTCTGTTTATTACGTGGCAATATGATTTACATAAAAATGTTTTTGGTTTATGGGTAAAACAAGTGTAAAAAGTGTAATGTCCAGTATTTTGCCCGTTGTAATCGACAACACGGCACTTTTGCTAAATACAATATGTTAGACGTTGCCAAGTGTGCGAAGAGTAAAATTATTAAATTTTCTGGTAGTTTTTGTGGTAAATAAATTAAATAGAGGGATGTTAGCTGTTTCAAAACATTTTTAAAAGTCATTACTTGCCGTATTATGTAATGAACCAAATAGATAAAAAAAAATATTTTTATGGATTTTTTTCCCTGTGGATGTGGTGTGTGGCGTGTGTGTTTGTTTCCTGTTTGTGTGTGGATTTGTTTTCATCAAGAGACATACCCGATTTCATTTGAGAAATTTGTTAAGAAATTTTTGATAAAAGTGCATGCATTATTGTAAAAACCATTGCTTAGATGTTACTGCTTCATAGGATAACTCGCTGTTTGATTTAATGTTAAATAAATGACGTCAATGACTTGTAAAATTTTACCACCTAAGTACGAGCTGTAAATTTATTCCAAAAATTTTAAAATAGTAGGTTTTACTTCAATTCATTACATAAGTTCACATTATCAGTAAGTGTATTTCTAATTAAAAAATATATTAACAAGCAACTCTTCTATATTTATTTTAAAAAACATGAATTGGACTAAAAAAACCTTTTGCACATAAAGTATGGTCTATACTCGGCAAAGTCCAAAATACTGGACGTCTTTTCATTACGCGGCGTATCTTTTACGTCCAACATACTGACATATGTTTTTTTCATGACATTTCTACAATAAACCAAAAAAACGATGTAACACAGTTTTTTTGAGACTTTTCCCGTGTTGATTTAAGAGTTAATCTTGGTTTCTCATTATTCGTATATTGAAAAGTTGAAAATCCCACGCCGCCGGCGTTACGCCGCCGCCGTGGA